>NW_024427789.1:0-63512 GCF_017562075.2 Anopheles merus
TTCCCTCCCTCCTTTTCCTCCTTTCCCATCCTCCTTTCCCTCCGTTCCTAACCCACCGTTCCCTCCTTTCCTTTCCTCCTTCCCTCCTTCCCTTCCCTCCTACCCCACTGTTCCCTCCTTTCCCTCCCTCCTTCCTTTCCTTTTCCACCTTCTCTTTACTCCTTTCCTACTCTCCTTTCCGTCCTTTTCATCCATCCCTTCCCACCTTTCACTCCTTTCCCTCATTTCACTACTTTCCCTCCTTTTCCTCCTTTCCCTCCTTCCCTCACCTCCTTTCCCACCGTCCTTTCCCTCCTTCCCTCACCTCCTTTCCCACCATCCTTTCCCTCTGTTTTATCTGCTTTCGGATGTTGTTTCTGCAAGCCGTAGACTTATTTTAGGCAGCTTGAGGCAAGCGCCAAAATTTAAATCTATTTACCCAGAGATTCGATCCGAAAAGAACGATCGTGTAGCATTCGCTTCTATTTATAATATTTTCGGTTTACCGCCATTCCGTTTCCATTCAACCTTTTCCTATCGTGTTGGCCGATTATCCTTCTCTAATATTCCACGCTTCCAATCTCTCAAACCTATGGTTTAGCTCTAGCCATCCTACACTGTCAGTGCCGCTCAACTCTGTTTGTAACATTGCCTTCCGCAGTGTGACGTCAAGGTAAACAAATTCTTGCGTCTCACTCCCTCTCATGCGCACTGACAGCTGCTACCATGTGCTCGACCACGCCACTATTCCGTCTCGCCAGTGCTAAATCGAATTGTGTTTTACCACCTCTCACGTCTAATACGGCCAATTACGTTGCTGGCCCTTTGAAAATACCCTTTGCGTACCCGCCGCGGCCCGTCTGACTTGCACATGTTTCGCATAAACTACAGATTGCACCCACCCATTAGGCCAAAGCTACGTGGTAAGTGTTCATCAAAAACTATCGCCTTCATCGATCGGCCGGGAGACTGGCCGACACGGTTAAACGGCCACTTTACCACCGGACCGAAGAACTCCATCATAAGCGCTTCGTAGCCAACCTCGGCAACCCCTTCCATCAACTCGCGGGGTGCTTCCGCACTGTTTGTTCCGTGGCCGGTGGAGAGTGACGGCGCTGCATGAGTGTACCGCACTGACCTTTTCATCCTTTTCCTCCATTCCCTCCTTTCCCTCCTTTCCTGCTTTCCCTCCTTTCCCTCCTTTCCCACCTTTCCCTCCTTTATCTCCTTTCCCTCCATTCTCTCCTTTCCCTCCATTCCCTCCTTTCCCTCCTTTCCCTCCTTTCCCTCCTTTCCCTCCTTTCCCTCCTTTCCCTCCTTTCCCTACATTTCCTTCTTTCCCTTCTGTCCCTCCATTCCCTTCTTTCACTCCTTTCCTTCCTTTCCATCTTTTCCCTTTTTCCCTCCTTTCCCTCCATTCCCTCCTTTCACTTCGTTCCTCTCTTTCCCTCCTTTCCCTTCTTTCCCTCCTTTTCCTCCTTTCCCTCCATTCCCTTCTTTTACTTCTTTCCCTCCATTCCCTTCTTTTACTTCTTTCCCTCCTTTTCTCCTTTTCGTCCTTTCCCTTCTGTCCCACCATTCCCTTCTATCACTTCTTTCCTCATTTCCCTTCAATCCCTCTTTCCATCCTTTCTCACCATTCCCTCCTTTCGCTTCGTTCCTCTTTTTCCCTTTTTTCCCTCCTTTCCCCCCTTTCCCTCTTTTCCCTTTTGTGTCACCATTCCCTTCTTTCTCTCCTTTCCTTCCTTTTCCTCCTTTTCTACCATTATCTCCTTTCCCTCCTTTTGCTCCTTTCTCTCCTATCCCTTCTTTGCCTCCTTTCCCTCCTTTTCCTCCATTCCTTCCTTACCTTCCTTTCCATCCTATCCTCCTTTCCCTCCTATCCCTCCTTTCCCTCCTTTTCCTCCTTGTCATCCTTTCCCTCCTGTCCTTCCTTTCCCTCCTGTCCCTCCTTTCCCTCCTTTCCCTCCTTTCCCTTCTTTCCCTCCTTTCCCTCCTTTCCCTTCCTTCCCTCTGTTCGGATCGTCTCAGTGGTGTGAGGGTTAATTGCGGTAGTGAATTTTGCTTAATATTATTTCCGATGTTCGCTTCTTGAAGTTCTCCTACGTTGTGTGTTTATTCTAATAACTATAGAACCGGTATGAACAAACCGGTTCTAACGCTTACGGTTCACCACTTTCGTTCACCGTTCCCCGATCAACAAATTCAATATGATCTAAAACCGAACATAGCGGCCACCTAAATTTACTTAATCTACTATAGAGTTTTCTTTTCTGGTTAATTATTAAATCTCTCAAAAGGCAATAGACTAATTTTCGACACCGGACGCTTGAAAATGCCTTCACGTGCTTTCAATGTCACGACGCGAACTATCTCATCTGGTCCTGGATGTATTTCTACTATGCGTCCTAAGGGCCACGATAAAGGCATAGAGTCGTCTTCCTTTAACAATATCATTTGGTCTACTTTAATCGGAGTAATCTTCCTACCACGCTGTTGAACGTTATGTAACTCGGATAAATATTCCTTCTTCCATCTTCTCCAATGACGCTGTACTGTTTGATGAAGCACCTGATATTTGTGTAGCCTATTTTCTACTTTTAGGGTAATATCGTCCTCTGGAAGGGCATTTAACGCTGTTCCAATCGAAAAATGGCCTGGGGTTAATATATCTAGTTCCTCAGGATCTTCGGACAAAGGCGTTAATGTATTAGACCATTAACTTAATAGTGCTTCCACTTGCGATAGAACCGTAACCATTTCACCAAAGGTTAATTTATGCGTGCCTATTACTTTCGTAAGCCCTCTCTTGGTTGATTTTACAGCCGCCTCCCAAAGGCCACCAAAGTTCGGTGCCCTAGGCGGAATAAACTCCCATTCTATACCTTGTCTTGTAGCTGCTACCTGGATATCATTCAAACTTTTCTCGCATTGAAACATATCATAGAGTTCCCTTAAACAGTTACTGGCACCCTTGAAGTTCAATCCGTTACCTGAAAATAATTTCGCAGGAATGCCCCGACGTGCGATGAATCGCCAAAACGCTGCCAAGAAGGCTTGTGTCAACAAATCTTCTACAAGCTCAATGTGTACGGCCTTTACACTGAAGCACACGAACACGGCGATGTAAGCTTCCTGTTGAGCAGCTCGTCGATGGACTGGTTTGAGGTACACTGGGTCGCAGTAGTCTATGCCCACTATCGAAAACGGTCGCGAAGGGGTGATACGATCTATTGGTAGTTGTCCGGGGGTTGAAACACGGGCACAGGGTTCAACATAAAACAAACAATACAATTTCGATAAATATGATTTGCCAATGTACGCGCCTTAAGAATCCAATATTCCATCCTGAGAGAACTAAGTGTTGATGTAGGCCCTCCATGCAACGACATACGATGATAGGCTTCGACGATTGCTCTCAAAAACATTCCCGTTGCTGGCATTATTCAAGGATGCTTTACTGCATAACTGGCGCTGCCAAGACCTAGGCGGCCACCAACTCGCAGTAGACCATCTTTATCCAAATATGGTCGTAATTTGCGAATTCTCGAATTGGCTGGAATCGGACGCTGATGGGAAAGTTCCTTGATCTCATCCAGGAAGTGTTTATGTTGTACGGTTAATATTAACCTTTTCTTGGCTCGTTGCAGTTCACTGAAGCTGATCGGCTCTATAAGTTGTGAAACTTCCCCTTTTTTTCTCCCCTCGTGGCAATTGTCATACAGAGGGTTGTGATACGCAGCATCTTCCAATATTTTGAGAAACGATCCAAGATTGGATATTGTTCTGCTTTCACTACAGTTAGTACTACCTTTCGCCTTTCTGGTACATCGTCTGCAAGTAGGTTGAGGTGGTCTACATTTTCCCAAAAGTTGTATACGTCTGTAGAATGTAACCATTTTTGGCCATGGAACCACGCAGCATTTTCCAATAAATTCTCGGACAAAGTGCCCCTTGATACGATATCTGCCGGATTTTCCGATCCCTTTACGTAAAGCCACTGGTGATTTCCGCATTCTTCTTGCACAAGAGCGACGCGATTGGCAACATAGGTCGTCCAGGTATAGGAGGGTGACTTTAACCAATGAAGTACCGCCATCGAGTCAGTCCAGAAGAAAGTGGAGTTTTGTTCAAGTTTCATCGCATTGCTCACCTTTTTCCAGAGTTTTACCGCCATTACTGCACCACATAACTCCAGTCTAGCCAAACTAACTCTTTTCAAAGGGGATGGTTTTGATTTGCCAGCCAATAACGTCGTTTTTATCTTCTCCACATCATCAATCGATCGTGCATACAAACAAGCTCCATACGCTGCTTCCGATGCATCCGAGAAGCAATGAAATTCAAATATTGAGGCTTCTGTGGCTACGATGTAACGCGGAACCGTAAAGTTCGACAATAACGGTAGCTGTGGTTGGAACTTAGTCCATTTCTCAGCCAGCTCGATGGGTAAAGGATCATCCCAGCCCTTAGTTGTAATCCATAACTGCTGCATGCGAATCTTGGCCCAAGAAATGACCGGAGCAATTAATCCTAGGGGGTCAAACAGTCTTGCAACCATAGAATATACCAAACGCCTTGTTAACGGAGCAGGTGTCGAATGAGTATTTACAGTTAAGTGCAGATTGTCAGAAGCAGGTAACCAAGAGATGCCTAATGCATTGATATTTTCTTCGAGAGTAAATGATATTTCGCTGTCAGTGGCCCGTGTTTCTGGGGAAACAGCTTTTATTATCGATGTCTTATTCGAGCACCACTTTTTGAATTCAAAGCCTCCTTTCCTTAATATTTGAATTAATTTCATTTGCAATTGTAAAGCTTCGTTTTCGCTTTAGCCCCGCCAATAAAATCATCCACATAGAGATTTTCTCGCAGAGCCCTTTGAGCAAGGGGTATGTTTCGCCTTCATCAACAGCAAGCTGTAACAACACTCGCGTGGCTAAAAACGATGATGGTTTGAGTCCAAACGTAACTCTCTGTAGTTCGTATGTGCCAATTGGGGTTTCTTCGGACGATCGCCAAAGGATGCGCTGAAGAGGAGTCTGATCCGCATGTACCTTTACCTGCAGATACATTTTCTCTATATCTGCTACCAATGCTACACGATGCATCCGAAAACACAGCAACAGATCAAATAGGGGATCTTGAACAACCGGTCCTACAAGTAGAGCTTCATTTAAAGAGAAACCCTATGAAGTTTTAGCAGAACCATCAAATACTGGCCTGATTTTCGTGCTTGTGCTGGGTGCTTTTAAAACCGGGTGATGTGGAAGATAACAGATTGGCTGATGTGTGACCTTTCTTTCTTCTGATATCTTGTTCAGATATCCTCTAGTCATATACTCATCGATGACAGCCTTATAGCCCCTTTTCAACTCTGGATCGCGCTTGAATCGCCGCTCGAGTTGCAGGAAACGCTTAAGTGCTGCATCTAGAGAGCCCCCAATCATTTCCTTGAAATTAGTCTTAAATGGAAGCTTCACTACGTATCTACCCTCTATGTCTCTTGTGTGATACTGCCGATAATGCTCCTCACAATCACGTTCTTCTTGAGATTGTTTAGTTGATACTGGTAACTCGTCAACTACCCAAAGGCGTTCTATCTGTTTGGCCAAATCGTACTCATCGCTGACGGTACACACCCTAGCTTCTGGTATATTACATCGAGGGATGCACTGTATTTTATCCATGGTGATCCAACCAAAAACTGTTTTGACTAAAGCTGGTAGTGGTCCTTCGGCCTTTTTAATATAAGGTCGGTTTCCTTCGACTGACAAAAAATCGACAAAAATTCCGATCCCAATAGCAATTCTATGTCTTGCAGTTTATCAAAATTTGGATCGGCAAAGTCGAAATCTCTAGGTAAGTTGGTTCTTATTGCTGCTATGTCTACACTTGGTTGATATCCAGTAATCCTCGGCATCAACACAAAATCCATCTGCTGCTCATACCTCTTTTTTCGAGCAGCAATTGATGTGGATACGGATCTCGAGGTAGAAACACTCCGCCTACCAACACCAAACAGCCGCATGCCATTTATGTTTTTCGCCAAACCGAGTCGTTCACAGAAGCCCTCTGTCATTGTTGTTACGCCTGGTAACAATTTGGTGAGTAGCTGGATAGACTTTCTTAGAACTGGCTTGTTCGTATATAACATGTATTTGCTCTGTTTAAAAATTAGTCTTTCTTCGTTCGATTGACTTTTGCTACTGGCCTAACTTTCTCGATGGCGCCTATTTCTCGAACAGCTGATCAGTCTTGACCGCACTTGATCCTATTTCGCGACCACTGCCGACCTTTATCCTAATTGGCCCTATTTTTGATAATCTATCTGTTTCGCCTTTGGGGATATCTTTATGTCCTTATCTATTTTTCAGCGCCATCTGGTGCTTTCCTCGTAAGTTATTCGAGCTGTCCTTGACAGCTCGTTGTTTTGATAAACATTGCGGCTGGTGATCTACACGAGGTAGATATCGTACCAACACTCCACCCCGTAAATCCTTAATATAAGAAGGATTTTCTTACAATCAGCACGATATAGCTGGTTCCTAATTTTCGACCTAAGTGTTGTATGGATTCACTGCACGATCGCGGTTTCCGAATCAAAGTTTCCCTAATTATTTGCCGGTTGTACCGCGCATCATTGTTTGGTACCTCCTTTGTTTGGTGTGCTTTCCGAACGGCACCCTTGAAGGATTTATGTCTGCGCTTTCCTTCAATCAATTTCTCGATCAACCTGCGCCTATCCTGATATGGTATTCGCTGTTTTTCTTCGTCGTTTGCTTGCGGGACGTAGAAACGTAACTTCAACCGTCCTGTACCCCGGTTCTGTAGAGCGCATGGTGTAAACATAACCCTATTTGTTTTTGTGTCGGTGAGTATATGAGTGACCCGATCTCTAATCTGAATATTATATCCTTTTAGGCGCACTCTAGCACCCAATTGTATGCCTCTGATAATGTGACGCGCCTGTTTACAACCAAAGTTCACGACGTCGTAGATCGCTAATCCTAATCGGCTTCCCTCAGTCGTAGGATTGCCGGTGCTGCTTATTTGCTGTGGTGCCATCAGATTGATGCGCTGTGTCCCGATCGTTAACCTCGACTCGCCTTTCAGGAACGGCAAAGTCGACAGTCCCTGAAAGTGAGCAAAGTCAAAGATTAATGTGGTGAAATATGGTTCTTGGAGCGGCAAACTTAGCTGTTTGGAGGGACGAGTGTTGGAAAACTCGTGTTACCCGTTGTTGCCGCTCGCCGAGATTGCCACATTTATCCGCCTCGAATCGTCCCTCGCGACGCCTTCTATGCAGTTCCTCTCCAGTGGCTCTGGCATTCCAGTTACACCGGCGCATCGTGCTAGTTGTGATTGTACCAGAGAAGTCGCTGATCCTTCATCGAGGATGCTGGTGGTTTGTAGTCCGTGAGGTGAAAGTGCGACGGTCACCATACCAAACGGTACTCCCGGTACTCTCGATCTCGACGCGTCGTGCAGGAGCGTGTTGTGTTGCGTAAGCCGTAAGCGTGTGTTGGTTTGAGAACAGTTATGGGGTCGCCGCGCCGCCTCATCATGCTCGGAAAGAACTATTCCATCCACGACTGCCTCTGTTGGAGAGGTCCACGATTCGATGCACGCGGTTCCACCAACTTTACCATCACTCATTGCCGCGTCACACGGCTGCATCCACTGTTTCTGCTGCCGTTGCTGCTGCTGCTCCTCTTGTGGGTGCTGCTTTTGCTGTGGAGGCTGTTGTTGAGGCTGCTGTTGCTGCGGCTGCTGTTGTTGCGGCTGCTGTTGTTGCTGCTGCTGTTGTTGAGGCTGCTGTTGTTGCGGCTGCTGTTGTTGCCGCTGATGCTGCTGCTGATGCTGCTGCTGATGCTGCTGCTGCTGATGCTGCTGCTGCTGATGCTGCTGCTGCTGATGCTGATGCTGATGCTGCTGATGCTGCTGCTGCTGATGTTGCTGCTGATGCTGCTGCTGATGCTGCTGATTGCATTTTCTCTGTTCCGTGTTACGTGTATTGTTCACGGAAAATCGAATTGATGCTCTTTTGTTGGTGAACTCAAGCTGGATCCTATCGTATTCGAGCTTGAGGTTGGCCATTTTGAGCTCGAACTCTCTCATGACGCTTTCTCGTTCAAGTTGTTGCTTTTTAAGGAGTTGAGCCATCGCAACTTCCTTAGACCGTCTGCTTGACGCTCTGGTAAATGCTTTCGTGCTAGGAGGCATTTTAGCAGCTGGGAGTATTGTGTTCACCACTCCTATGGACAGCTTGTACGCCGAGGCCTCGCCCTCGCATGATACTGCTCTGTTGGCCTTGTTTTCGCCATCACAGTTTTCAGCAGGCTTTCTCGTCTTCGCGGTTGCTTCCATAGGCGTCTTAGGATGACGCTTCTCCTTCGCTTCGCTCTTGTCCACCTGAATCACACATAAATCGCACCACCACGCCTGGGACATTAATCCTGCAGTGACGCCGACACATCCGTAGTGGAACCACTTCTTGCACTTGTTGCACAGCACCACATCGTTCACGGTATTATGCCGCTCGCAGTCACCACAATTCAACGCGCGCTTGGTCATCGCAACAACTTTTCACGGAATGTACTTCACGATTTCGAATGTCGAACTAATTTTTAAATGTTGTTACGCCTGGTAACAATTTGGTGAGTAGCTGGATAGACTTTCTTAGAACTGGCTTGTTTGTATATAATATATATTTGCTCAGTTTAAAAACTAGTCTTTCTTTGGTCGATTGACTTTTGCTACTGGCCTAACTTTCTCGATGGCGCCTATTTCTCGAACAGCTGATCAGTCTTGACCGCACTTGACCCTCTTTCGCGACCACTGCCGAACTTTATCCTAATTGGCCCTATTTTTGATAATCTATCTGTTTCGCCTCTGGGGATATCTTTTTGTTCTTATCTGTTTTTCAGCGCCATCTGGTGCTTTCCTCGTAAGTTATTCGAGCTGTCCTTGACAACTCGTTGTTTTGATAAACATTGCGGCTGGTGATCTACACGAGGTAGATATCGTGCCAACAGTCATCAAATTAACTTGTGTACCATTATCTAATAGGGCTTTCACATAAATTAATTGCCCGTTTGCTGATTTAACCTTTATAATTGCCGTAGATAGCAATACTTGATTCGCATTTGCTACCGGAATACTAATAGCCGTCAAATTGGTTACCTCGTACTGTCCATCGAAACGTCGATCTTCGAATCGAAACCAACGGATCGGTAAGTAGTAAAATTCTCTCCTTTCCCTCCAGTCCCTCCTTTCGCTTCTTTCCTTACACTCCCTTTTTCCCTCTTTACTCTCTTTTCCCTCCGTCACTGACGACAATTTAGGCTTAAAACCAAAGCGTTGCTAGGTCAATACTTGCTGACTAGCTACGTCATGCAACGTTACAGCGATGCGCGCTGGTTTAACGATTTAATGGAAAACATAGGCTTAGACGAATATGCTGATCGACGACGGTCAGAGTATACATTCAATGGAATAAATTAATGAAGACATTATTTGCCAAGAGCCAGTTGGTGCGTGCATTATTGTGCTTAAGTTAGCGTGTACTGTGCCTGTCTTGGGCTGCTGCTCCGAAAGACACTTTCGTGTGCGCGACAAATGGTGGCTCCAAAGAGAACGCATCAACCAACGGATCAGCAAGTAGTCAAATTTCTTCCTTTCCCTCCTTTCCTTCCTATTCCTGCTTTCCCTCCTTTCCCTCCTTTCCCTCTTTTCCCTCTGTCACTTACGACAATTAAGGCTTAAAAACAAAGCGTTGCTAGGTCAATACTTGCTGACTAGCTACGTTATGCAACGCGCCAGCGATGCGCGCTGGTTTAACGATTTAATGGAAAACATAGGCTAAGACGAATATGCTGATCGACGACGGTCAGCATTTTAGAGTATAAATTCAATTGAATAAATAAATGAAGACATTATTTGCCAAGAGCCAGTTGGTGCGTTTATTATTGTGCTAAAGTCGGCGAGTACTGTGCCAGTCTTGGGCTGCTGCTCCAAACGGCACTTTAGTGTTCGCGACAAATGGTGGCTCCAGAGAGAACGTAACAACCAACGGATCAGCAAGTAGTCAAATTCCCTCCTTTTTCTCCTTTCCCTCCTATTCCTCCTTTCCCTCATTTCGCTCCTTTCCCTCCTTTCTCTCTGTCACTGATGTCAATTTAGGCTTAAAAACAAAGCGTTGCTAGGTCAATACTTGCTGACTAGCTACGTTATGAAACGCGCCAGCGATACTTGCTAGTTTAACGATTTAATGGAAAACATAGGCTTAGACGAATATGCTGATCGACGACGGTCAGCAGTTTCAGAGTATAAATTCAATGAAATAAATAAATGAAGACATTATTTGCCAAGAGCTAGTTGGTGCTTTTATTTTTGTGCTTAAGTTAGCGTGTACTGTGCCTGTCTTGGGCTGCTGCTCCAAAAGACATATTCTTGTGCGCAACAAACGGTGCTTCCTGAGATAAAGCATCAACCAACGGATCAGCAAGTAGTGAAATTTTCTCCTTTCCGTCCTTTCCCTCCTTGCCCTTCTTTCACACCTTTCCTTCCTTTCCCTCCTTTCTGTCATTTCCCTCCTTTCCCTCCTTTCCCTCCTTTCCCTTCTTTCCCTCCTATCCCTCCTTTTCTTCCTATCCCTCCTTATCCTCCTTTCACTCCATTCCTTCCTTTTACTCCTTTCCCACCTTTCCTTTCTTTTCATTCTATTCCTCCTTTTCATTCTTTCCCTCCATTCCCTCCTTTCCCACCTTTCCCACCTTTCCCACCTTTCCCTCCTTTCCCTCCTTTCCATCCTTTCCCTCCTTTTCCTCCTTTCCTTCCTTTCCGTTCATTCCCTCCTTTCCCTTCACACCCTCCTTTCCAATCTTCCCCTGTTTTCTTCGTTCCCTCCTTTCACTCCTTTCCCTCCTTTCTATCACCTCCCTCCTTCCTCTCCTTTCTCTCCTTTCCTTCCTTTCCCTTCATTCCCTCCTTTCCATCCATTTCATCCTTTTCCTCCTTTCGCTCCTTTCCCTCATTTCCCTCCTTTCCCTCCTTTCCATCCTTTCCCTCCTTCTTCACATTTCCATCGTTTTCCTCCATTCCTTACTTTCCCTCCTTTTCCTCCATTCCCTCCTTTCCCTCCATTCCCTCCTTTCCCTCCTTTCCCTCCTTTTGCTCCTTTCCATCGTTTCCTTCTATATTCCCTCCTTTCCCTCCTTTCCCTCCATTCCCGCCTTTCCTTCCTTTCCCTCCCATCCCTCCTTTCCCTTCTTTTCCTCCTTTTTCTCCTTTCCCTCCTTTTCTTCCTTTCCCACCATTCCTTCCTATCGCTCCTTCTCCTCCTTTCCCTGCTTTCCCTCCTTTCCCTCCTTTCCCAACCTTCCATCCTCTACCGCCATTCCCTCCATTCCCTCCTTTCCAACCTTTTCTTCCATTGCCCTCCATTTCCTCCTTACACTCTTTACCCTCCTTTCTCTCCTTTCCCCCCTTTCTCTCCTTTCTCACCTTTCCCACCATATTCTTCTTACCATCCTTTCCCTCCTTTTCTTTTTTCCCTCTTTACCCTCTTTTCCCTTCTATCCCTCCTCCCCTTCTTCCGCCCCTATCCCTTATTTTCCTCCTTTCGCTCCTGTCCCTCTAGTCCCATCTTTCTCTTCTTTCCCTTCATTTCCACCTTTTTCTCTTTATAATCCTTTCCCTCTTTTCCCTCCTTTTCCTTCTTTCCCTCTGTTCGTGGTCGGCCCTACGTTGTGATATTTTATGTTAAAGTGCAGTGAAAATTTCTCAGGGTTTAAAGGTGACCGTTTGGCGTACGCGTCAGTATATTCCGAATCCTTTAACGACAATGGTTGACAATTTTGTTCTTAGCCTAACGGACCTAACACTAATACATCGACAATTCAAACGCAACGCTAACGCTTTACCCAGTGAAAATACGCACACAATATGCTGGATGAACGTAGCCCTAGCTGTCAAGACACAACAATAACAAAAAACGTAAACATACTCCTCGCCTTGATGTACCATCAACACTAACACTAACACTAACTCAGACCTGACACAAACCGCGTGGTTTTCTTTATACAACGACGAAGTGCGGTGCACAAACATTAAATCGACAAATACGGACATTTCGGTTACGAAGCTGCTGGCAAAGTGTTATCTCCTCTCTCTTCTACTGACAAAGGACATATTTTAGTTATCAGACGCTTAATTAAACCCTTCATCGTGCGCAAGGTAACTACTCGCACCAGCCCGTCCGGACCGGGGTGCACCTCTATCACACGCGCTAACGGCCAACGGGTACTAGGCAACAACTCGTCCAACAGGATAACCATTCGACCGGGTTGGATTTGATCTGCCTGCCTGGCAACGCGCGGGTCCTTTTGCAACTCTTGCTAGTACTCCTTTTGCCAGTGTTTCCAAAACTTCTGCACCAATAGCTGCAGCTTCGCCAAGTGCTCATGTGCATTAGTGTGTGCCATCGTCATGTCAGGGTCCGGAAGTGCCGTCAATGAGGAGCCTATCAAAAAATGAGAAGGTGTTAGTGCGGCTAAATCATTGGGATCATCCATAAGCGGTAAGAGAGGACGAGAGTTCATAGCTGCCTCGATCTGGTGCAGCACGGTGTAGTAACCCTCGAAGGAGAGCCGAGTACTTCCGAGGTGACGGAACAGGTCACTCTTGGCCGTTTTCACCGCGGCTTCCCAAAGGCCGCCAAAGTGAGGAGCTCTCGGTGGAATCATGTGCCAAGAGATTCCCTGGTCCGCGCACGACGAAGCGATGGTACTCTGCGCAGCTTCACTCGTCAAAGTCGCAAAAAGCTCTCGTAGCTCATTTCTCGCTCCCTCGAAGTTTTTTCCATTGTCCGAATGGAGATGATCCGGAACACCTCTCCTCGCCGTAAACCTCCGTAGAGCCGCGAGAAAACCGTCAGTTGAGAGGTCTCCCACTAGCTCCAAATGCACCGCCTTTGTTGCAAAGCACACGAAGACACACAGGTATGCTTTCAACGATGCTGCGCGCCTATGCGCAGGTTTTAGGTACAGGGGACCTGCATAATCGACCCCGGTAACAGCAAAGGGCCGGCTTGGTATAATTCGGGCAGCGGGCAGCTGGCCAGTATGCTGCTCTGCAATAGTAGGCTGGTACCGAATACATTTTATACAGCTCCGAACTACGCTTTTGACCAACATTCTTCCGTTCAAAGGCCAAAACCTCTCTCGTATAACTGACAGCAGCAACCGTCCTCCTCCATGAAGAAGCATTTTGTGATCATGCTCAGCAATCAATCGAGCCAAAGGATGGCCCTTCGGCAGCAGTGCGGGATGTTTCGACTGATACGGCAGCTGTGATAAATTCAGTCGTCCACCAACCCGGATGATACCCTTTTCGTCCACAAACGGGGTGAGTCTTTTCAGCTCTGATTGTTTTTTGACCCGCTTTCCTCCTTGCAGATCGCGTAGCTCCTCAGCAAAAGACTCACGTTGGGCAAGGCGTATTAAGGCATTAACTGCTGCTGCTCGCTACCGAGGGCTGAGAACTTTACGAGATGAAACGTCCCTCAGTTGCGCATTCCCCTCGCTGCATCGTAAAACTCTTCTTCCTCTTAATTGCTTTAGATGAGGGAGCATGGCAATGAATCGCATGCAATAGCTGACAACGTTCACCAGGCGAGTATAAGATGACCAACACAGAAACAATTCGTTGTGGCACACAGTAACCGCCGAAATTAACTCCTTCCTCTCTTGCTCTGCCACTTCAGGAATGCTTTGTGGATTGGGCATGGGCCAAGCATCTTGTGAATGCTCAAGCCAGGCTGGTCCATGCCTCCATGCTCGACGGTTGTTGAACTCGGACACCTCCATCCCACGTGATACCAAATCAGCAGGATTTTCGACTCCAGCTACGTGCCTCCACTTGGCACCACTAGTGAAATGCTGGATTTCCGCTACACGGTTGGCCACAAATGTTTTCCATGTGCTCGGTGGCGCCTTGATCCAATGCATGCAGATAGCTGAGTCGGTCCAAAAATATGATGCATTTACGGCCACATCAATGGCACCTTTTATGCGGTGATGCAAGTGCGCAGCTAGAACGCAGGCACACAACTCCAACCGAGCAATAGTCAGATTTTTCAACGGAGCAACTTTACTCTTCGACGCTAAAAGCATGACTCGAACTCGCCCAGCGTCTTCACACCGCACATATGTGCAAGCACCATAGGCTGCAGAAGATGCATCAGCAAAAGTGTGCAGCTCGATGTTTCGCGCCTCAGGAAGCAGTATGAATCTGTCCATTCGATATTGTGATAGAGATCGTATCTCCTTCTGAAACTGCTTCCACTTGCATACGATGTCTTCTGGCAACGATTCATCCCAATCGCGTGACGACACCCATATCTCTGGCATAATCATCTTAGCACGGATGATTATCGGCGCTATCATCCCCAAAGGATCGTACATTTTTGCGATAGCAGATAACACAGATCGCTTGGTGATCACATCGTCGTCTGGCTGGCACACACCCTCAAACACCAGCCAATCACCTTGTGGAACCCAACTGATGCCAAGTGTCTTCACGGCTTCGTGAGAATCGAAGCTCATCTTGGTTGTGGTTCCAACCTGTGCCTCATCCAGCCCATGCAGCACATCAACACAGTTCGACGTCCGTTTCCGCAGCTCAAATCCGCCCTTTTGTAGTAGTTCGGCCAATTCAGTTCGTAGGCGGGTGGCTTCCTCAACTGATTGGGCTCCACCGATGAAATCGTCGACGTAAAAATTCTTTCGTAGAGCTGGGCCCGCTCGTGGGTATGCATTACCCTCATCATCGGCCAGCTGAATAAGAGCGCGCGTAGCGAGAAAGGATGAAGGCGCGAGACCATACGTTACTGTATTCAGCTGGTAGGTCTCCACTGGCTGCTGCGGCTCGAAGCGAAACAAGATTCGCACCAACGGTCGATCGTCAGGATGAAGAAGTATTTGGCGGTACATTTTTGCTATATCGCCAACTAATGCCACCTTATACGTGCGGAACCGCAAAAGCTGATCTAGCAAGTCGTCCTGCACCACTGGTCCCACGCACAAAGCATCATTCAACGAGTATCCGCTGGTGGTTTTAGAAGAACCGTCGAACACGACCCTGATTTTCGTTGTGGTGCTAGACTCCTTGAACACAGGATGATGTGGCAAATAATACGACTCAGCAGGTACTGTATCTCCATCCCGAACTAAACTCATGTGCCCGAGATCAAGATACTCCTTCATAAACGCATGGTACTCTTCCTTCAACTTTGCATTTTTAGCGAATCTCCTCTCCAACAGATCATATCTTCGTACTGCGCTTACCTTGGAAGCACCCAGTCTGATGCCGAAATCGGGATGACGGGGTAAGCGTACGATATAACGTCCAGTCTCATTTCTCGCCGTTGTATCACGGAATATCTGCTCGCATCTTCGTTCCTCAGGCGAGTAGCCATCCTTCATCACTAATGAATCTGTCTTCCAGAATCGTTCGATGCTCTCTTCCAGCGACATCATACAGATAGCGTTTGAATTTGTTACCTGTGGTTCCGGGCATTGTAACGTAGCCGAACCAGCAACAATCCAACCAAACACACTATCAATCAATAACGGCAACCCATCACCCAAATGTACTCTGGCTGCACTGGGGAAGAATGAATAGTAGTGCTTGATACCTATCACCAAATCAACCGGCTGCGATGTGTTGAATTCGGGATCAGCTAGCTCGAGGCCTTTAGGGATACACCAGTGACCGACACTTACAGTCTCAGAAGGCAAATTGGATGTCAGCTTGTCCATTACCAGGAACTGAACACCACAGCTGAATGGTTGCCTCTTGGAGCGTATCTCAGCAAACACCGATCCACGAACGTCTCGAGATATCCTTCCAGCTCCCGATATTTTAACGTTAGAAGGACACCGTTGTAGCTGCAGCAATTTGACAAGTTTCTCTGTCATGAGGTTGGGTTGAGAAGCACAATCTAGCAAAGCGCGTACAGAATGCTCTTTACCATCAGCATCAATTATGCTCAAACGAACAGTGAGCAAAAACACTTCCTCCGATCGAATAGGATGCTTAGTAACGTTGAGCGACTGTGCTTGGTAACGATCATTCCTTCCTGTGGATTCTTGTCCTTCCGCATACACGAATTTCGGTTCCGTACCGACTGCAGACGAACGATGCAAAAGAGAGTGATGTCTCTCACCACAGTGTTTGCACCTGGACGATGAAGCGCAGTTCCTTGCCAAGTGACCTTTCCTTAAGCAATTATGGCAAACTTTCTTCTCAATAGCTATCTGAAAACGCTCAGACAGAGGAAGACGGCAAAACTTATAGCAACTGCTTAAGGCATGATCATGCTGGCAATGCGGGCACCCTTTTGAACTGCTCGCCAGGAAGAAAGCAGGTTGAGCAGGAAGAAAGGTGCTGTGGAGCTCGCCGTACAAAACTAGGATGAGTAGCTTCTCTCGTTGCCGGATGGTTCATAGAAATCGATTCTAATGTTCTCATTTTTCTTTGCAGGAACTCAATTAGCATGCTGTAGTTCGGGCTGCTGAGGGTGGAAGCATAATCTTCCCACGTTCGTAGCGTCTCATCGGGAAGCTTGGTGCACAACACATATTCTAGCACGGTGCTCCATTGCGCTGTTGGTTCGCCAAGCTGATGCAGCATCTTTACGTGACGATCAAAATCGTCAACCAGCCTGTGCAATGATGCGTTCGATTCCTTGGTCACCTTGCCGATGTTGAACATTGCCTGTAGATGACGCTTCTTTTGTAGATACTCGTTGGCGTATCTGTCCACCAACGATTTCCAGGCAATGTTGTAGTTAGATGCACACAACGGAATCGATTCCAGCAACTTTGCAGCTTCACCCTTGAGCGCAGCTCGAAGATAATGGAACTCTTGGATAGTTAGCACCTCTTCGTTGCTGTGGATTAGTGCTTCAAAAGTGTCCCGAAATGTCGCCCATTGCATCTCATTGCCGTCAAATTCTGGAAGAGAAATGGTTGGCAGCCTCACTCCAGATGTAGCAATGGTCGATGAGGCGGGAATAGCATTATGCGATGGCCGCGACAACGCTTGTAGGCTGGCCCTCGCGGCCATTAAGGCGTCCTCAGTCGTAGCGCGAAAATGGCTCTCCGTTTCGCGCGCTTCGGGTGCTGCTCCATCCTCGATCAACTGCTGCACTGTATCGAACTCTGCTGCAACACGTTCGGTGTCGGAGCCTGAATTCATCCCGCTCAGGCACAAAATTAGCAGCAAATGCTATAACACGCTGAATTTTTTCTTCCAGGGTTCGCCGTCTGGACAGCAAATTTACAGCGTTAGCCATATCAGTCTCGTAATGGCAGATGGAACGATGGCGCTAAAAACACAGGACACTGAACACGAAACACAAATTCACAAATGTTCTGTCCGTGCGTATGATCAATTATCACAGCAATCAAACAATTACACAATGCTCAACAATCAAGTCACAACACGCAACAAGCACTGGACAACGAATTTCGAAAGAAACTGTTCGTTGTCTATGGTCAGTGACGAAAAAACGTAAAGTCAACAGATTTTTACACGCAGCAAAATCACACAAAAAATGAGCAACAATTTCACTTCACAATACACCAATCCTGGTCACGGCACCAAATGTTCGTGATCGGCCCTACGTTGTGATATTTTATGTTAAAGTGCAGTGAAAATTTCTCAGGGTTTAAAGTGACCGTTTGGCGTACGCGTCAGTATATTCCGAATCCTTTAACGACAATGGTTGACAATTTTGTTCTAACGGACCTAACACTAATACATCGACAATTCAAACGCAACGCTAACGCTTTACCCAGTGAAAATACGCACACAATATGCTGGATGAACGTAGCCCTAGCTGTCAAGACACAACAATAACAAAAAACGTAAACACCCTCATTTCCCTCCTTTCCCACCTTTTCATCCTTTCCCTCCTTTCCCTCCTTTCCCTCCATTCCCTCCTTTCCCTCCTTTCCCACCATTCCCTCCATTCCGTCCTTTCCCACCTTTCCATCCATTTCCCTCCATATCCTCTCTACCCTCCTTTCCCTCCTTTCCCTGCTATCCCTCTGTTTTCTCCGTTCCCTCCTTTCTACCCTTTTCTTTCTTTCCCTCCTTTCCTCATTTTACTCCTTTCCCTCCTTTCCCTCCTTTTTCTCCTTTTCCTTCTTTCTCTCCTTTACCTACTTTCCCTCCTTTCCCTCCATTCTCTCCTTTCCCATTTTTCACTCCATTCGCCTCTTTTCCCTCCTTTCCTTCCATTCCCTCCTTTACCTCCTTTTCCACCATTCTCTCCTTTGCCTCCTTTTTCTCCTTTCCCTCTTTTCCCTTGTTTCCCTCTTCCTGCTTTCCCTGATATCGTTTCTTTCCCTTCTTTCTCTTCTCTTCCTCCTTTCTCTCCTTTCTCTCCCCTCCCTCGTTTCCCTCCTATTTTTCCTTACCCTTCTTTCACTTCTTTCCCTTCTTTCCCTCCTTTGCCACTTTTCCTCCTTTTCCCTCCATTTCCTCTTTAGCCCCCTCCCCTCCTTTTTCTCCTTTCCCTTTTTTTCCTTCTTTCCCTTCATTCCATCCATTCCCTCCTTTCCCTCCTGTCCTACCTTTCCCTCCTTTACCTCGTTTTCCTCATTTCCCTTCTTTCCATCCCTTCCCTCCTTTCTCTTCATTCCATCCATTCCCTCCTTTCCCTCCTGTCCTACCTTTCCCTCCTTTACCTCGTTTTCCTCATTTCCTTCTTTCCATCCCTTCCCTCCTTTCCCTACTTTCCATTCTTTCCCATCTTTCCCATCTTTCCCTCCTTTCCTTCCTTACCCTCCTTTTCCTCCATTCCCTCCTTTCCCACCTTTCCCTCCTTTCTCTCCTTACTTCCTTACCCTCTTTTCCCTCCTTTTCCTCCTTTACTTCCATTACCTCCTTTCCCTTCTTTCCCTTCGTTTTATCGTTTTCCCCCTTTCCCCCCTTTCCCTCCTTTCTCTCCATTTCCGCCTTTTCCTCCTTTTCCTCCTTTATCTCCTTTCCCTCCTTTCCCTCCATTGCCTGCTTTCCCTTTTATTGCTACTTTCCCTTCTTTACATCCTTTTCCTTCTTTCTATCCTTTCCCTCCTTTCCTGTCGCTGACAACAATTAAGGCTTAAAACCAAAGCGTAGCTAGGTCAATACTTGCTGACTAGTTACGTCATGCAACGCACCAGCGATGCACGCTGGTTTAACGATTTAATGTAAAACATAGGCTAAGACGAATATGCTGATCGACGACGGTCAGCATTTTTAGAGTATAAATTCAATTGAATAAATCAATGAAGACATAATTTGCCAAGAGCCAGTTGGTGCGTGCATTATTGTGCTTAAGTTAGCGTGTACTGTGCCTGTCTTGAGCTGCTGCTCCGAAAGACACTTTCGTGTGCGCGACAAATGATGGCTCCAGAGAGGATGCATCAACTAACGGATCGGCAAGTAGTCAAATTCCCTCCTTTCACTCCTTTCCCTCCTTTTCCTCCTTACCCTCCTTTCGCTCTTTTCCATCCTGTCCCTACTTTCCCACTTTTCTCTATTTTCCCTCCTTTCCCTCCTTTCCCTCCTTTTCCTCCTTTCCCTCCTCTCCCTCCTTTCCCTCCTTTCCCTTCTTTCCCTCCTTTCCCTCATTTTCCTCCTTTCCCTGCTTTCCCTCCTTTCGCTCCTTTCCCTGCTATCCCTCCATTCCCTCCTTTCCCTCCTTTTCCATATGTAACACACTGTAGTATTCCACTTCTTAGTGAGGACTTTCATCATCCTTCATTGGATATGATGATTTATTATCCCTTACAACTATCCCACACCACCAACAGTCACACTCGCAGTACAGTCAATAGAAATTTCTTCAAAACGAATGTGGAACGTATGAATGCTCTTATTGTGTTGTTTGACCGCAATTGTGACTGCTCCAACTTTGCCACTATCGACGAAGCCACCGATTTCTTTAGCGTTTTTATGCGCTCAGCGATTAACTCCTGCGTTCCTGTTGCTCGACGAAAGTTTGGCCCCGAAGCCTACGCTGATTACAATAGAGCGAGATCATCGCTGAATAGGAGAATTTTTTTCGATGCACTGAACAATTATCATTGACAAAATGGTGTGCTCTACCGCTCCTTCATTCGCCGTACTGAAAGGCAACTGTTTTCTAAGCCGACACGGTCTTGTAGCTTCTGGAACAAACGGCGCAATATAAGTAGTATCCCTCCTTCAATGAGCTACAATGGCGAAACTAGTATCGATACATCCGATATCTGCAACACTTTCGCTAATCGTTTCGCTGATGCATTCACCCTTCCTGTTCACAACCCTAACACACTAGCAGAGGCCACTCGCAATACTCCATCGGATGCTATCGATTTTATTATACCCACAATTGACGAAGCACTAGTTGCGCGCACACTCAGCGATATAAAACCATATACATCATCTGGACCTGACAATATTCCCGCATACATTTTGAAACACTGCCGTCAATCACTCGCACCCATTCTTGCCAAAATATTTAATGATTCCCTTATGCGTGGCACGTATCCTGCGTCCTGGAAACACGCGCGAATGGTTCCTGTCCATAAAAAAGGCAGTCGACTTCATGCTAGTAATTATCGTGGCATTGTTTCCCTATGCGCTTGTGCAAAGGTGTTTGAGCTCATTCTATACAATCCGCTACTCACAGCAGTTCAAAACTATATGAGAACTTGTCAGCATGGATTTCTCCCAAGGAGATCTTCCACCACAAATGCTGAATTTGTTGGTTTCTGCTTCGACCACATGGATCGTGGTACTCAAGTTGATGCAGTATATATCGACTTCAGGGCTGCGTTCGATAGTATCTCTCATGATATTCTACTCTCAAAGCTAAAAAAACACTCGGTTTCCTGGACTGGCACATCACCTGGCTGCGTTCATACTTAACTGGTCGTTCGTACTACATAAGCATAGGATCTCATCGCTCTCACTCCTTCACCAGCTCCTCCGGAGTGCCTCAAGGGAGTAACTTGGGACCGCTACTCTTCCTCATCTATATAAATGATCTATCTTTTGTTTTACCGCCAGGCCAACACCTAATGTACGCCGACGACGTAAAAATATTCGCTCCAGTTAGAAACGACAGTACTGGACTGTGTACGCCTTCAAATGATCCTTGAGAATCTCGACAGCTGGTGCAGCAGAAACGCCCTCCAACTGTGTGCTGATAGATGTCAGCGTATATCATTCAGCAGAGCCCGTCACCCCATCACGTTTACATACACTATGCTCAACACGGCTTTGGCACGCACGACATGTATTCGTGATCTGGGGGTGCTACTCGATCAGAAGATGTCATTTCGCCCTCACATTGATAGCGTTGTTGCGAAGGGAAATCAGCTACTTGGTCTAATCACGCGGACCTGTAGCGAGTTTACCGATCCCATGTGCGTCAAGTCGATCTTCTGTGCCATCGTAAGGTCGTGCCTGGAGTACTGCTGTCCGATCTGGTGCCCGCTTGGCGTTGGTGACATCAATCGCCTCGAAGCCATTCAACGGAGACTCACCAGGTACGCGGTTCGTCTCCTTCCATGGCAATCCCACCACGCTCGGCCCACCTACCATCAGCGGTGTTTGCTTCTCGGACTTGAACCACTCTGTTCTCAACGTAAAAACGCCCAATGTCTTTTCATATTCCGGCTCCTTAACGGAGCGATCGATTCCCCGGCATTACTAGCCAGCATCAATTTGTTCGCTCCCTGCGAATTAATCCAATTTCCATCTCCGTGTACCGCGTACCCGCAACAACCATAGCCAGGGACACCCCATTATACGTATGTCCCTAGAGTTCAATGAAGTGTTAGATTTGTTCGATTTAAGTATGTCTACATCTACGTTCAAGGAGAAATTGCGTTGACGTCACATTTAATGTAAGCTTATAACTAAAGGTCTACTTATATGCTCCTTAATTTAATATAAGGTTGCCAATAAGACACGATGGTCCGTCGGTTGTGTATGAAATAACTACATAATAAATAAATATTTCATCCATGGCCATCCAATGGTATTGAAATATGATGTTTAGTTTTGTTGCCATCTATTATCGTTGTTACGGCCATGTTTCATCCAAATGAAGCCATCTTGCACTATTTAAATGGCCTTGAAATTTGATGTTGAGTTTTGTTGCCATCTATTATCGTTGTTACGGCCATGTTTCACCCAAATGAAGCCATCTTGCACTATTTCAATGGCCTTGAAATTTGATGTTGAGTTTTGTTGCCATCTATTATCGTTGTTACGGCCATGTTTCATCCAAATTAAGCCATCTTGCACTATTTCAATGGCCTTGAAATTTGATGTTGAGTTTTGTTTCCATCTATTATAGTTGTTACGGCCATGTTTCATCCAAATGAAGCCATCTTGCACTATTTCAATGGCCTTGAAATTTGATGTTGAGTTTTGTTGCCATCTATTATCGTTGTTACGGCCATGTTTCACCCAAATGAAGCCATCTTGCACTATTTCAATGGCCTTGAAATTTGATGTTGAGTTTTGTTGCCATCTATTATCGTTGTTACGGCCATGTTTCACCCAAATGAAGCCATCTTGCACTATTTCAATGGCCTTGAAATCTGATGTTGAGTTTTGTTGCCATCTATTATCGTTGTTACGGCCATGTTTCACCCAAATTAAGCCATCTTGCACTATTTCAATGGCCTTGAAATTTGATGTTGAGTTTTGTTTCCATCTATTATAGTTGTTACGGCCATGTTTCATCCAAATGAAGCCATCTTGCACTATTTCAATGGCCTTGAAATTTGATGTTGAGTTTTGTTGCCATCTATTATCGTTGTTACGGCCATGTTTCATCCAAACGAGGCCATCTTGCACTATTTCAATGGCCTTGAAATTTGATGTTGAGTTTTGTTGCCATCTATTGTCGTTGTTACGGCTATGTTTCATCCAAATGAAGCCATCTTGCACTATTTCAATGGCCTTGAAATTTGATGTTGAGTTTTGTTGCCATCTATGATCGTTGTTACGGCCATGTTTCATCCAAATGAAGCCATCTTGCCCTATTTCAATGGCCTTGAAATTTGATGTTGAGTTTTGTTGCCATCTATTATCGTTGTTACGGCCATGTTTCATCCAAATGACGCCATCTTGCACTATGTCAATTGCCTTGAAATTTGATGTTGAGTTTTGTTGCCATCTATTATCGTTGTTACGGCCATGTTTCATCCAAATGAAGCCATCTTGCACTATTTCAATGGCCTTGAAATTTGATGTTGGGTTTTGTTGCCATCTAATATCGTTGTTACGGCCATGTTTCATCCAAATGAAGCCATCTTGCACTATTTCAATGGCCTTGAAATTTGATGTTGAGTTTTGTTGCCATCTATTATCGTTGTTACGGCCATGTTTCATCCAATGAAGCCATCTTGCACTATTTCAATGGCCTTGAAATTTGATGTTGAGTTTTGTTGCCATCTATGATCGTTGTTACGGCCATGTTTCATCCAAATGAAGCCATCTTGCACTATTTCAATGGCCTTGAAATTTGATGTTGAGTTTTGTTGCCATCTATTATCGTAGTTACGGCCATGTTTCATCCAAATGAAGCAATCTTGCACTATTTCAATGGCCTTGAAATTTGATGTTGAGTTTTGTTGCCATCTATTATCGTTGTTACGGCCATGTTTCATCCAAATGAAGCCATCTTGCACTATTTCAATGGTCTTGAAATTTGATGTTGAGTTTTGTTGCCATCTATTATCGTTGTTACGGCCATGTTTCATCCAAATGAAGCCATCTTGCACTATTGGAATGGCCTTGAAATTTGATGTTGAGTTTTGTTGCCATCTATTATCGTTGTTACGGCCATGTTTCATCCAAATGAAGCCATCTTGCACTATTTCAATGGCTTTTGGAAAACGTTTGCTTCCCGTTAGAAAAAAGTTAAAGAATTTAATTCTTTAGGCTACTTTAACGCAGTGCCAAAAAATTAGTGTTTTTTTAATCTCTCTCTTATAATCGTTTTTACACTTGTTCGCTTTTGTCGTTAAGGGGCCGATTCCGCGGTTTTTCTCCCTTTTTGTGTGTGTTTTGAACCGGATCAAAACATCGCCTGGTCTGACAGATGTTGGAACCTTACAAATGTTCCAACATTGTCCCCCCGAGTGTGAAGCTATCGCTGTCGCACTCCCGCATATCTGTCAGACTCTTGTTCCGTTGCTTTGTTTACTTCCGCGCTACAATGAAATGTGCATACACGCGGTTCTACCCGGTCGACGCTTTTAAAGGTAAGGTCATACGCGGTTCAGTTAATTATCTCGCTAATTCTTTTCAGCTGATGGTTTCGTAATTCGCTTCGACCTTTCCGAATCTATTCTACCTATTCGAGTAAGATTTCGATGCGTGTAACTATCTTCTATCAACCAAGCCACATTCATCAAATCCGCATTATTATCGGCGCTCTCGTGTTTATCCTGTTTACCGTCTTCTTTGGCCGTCTCTATTGGCAAGTGGGTATAATGTTTTCTACTACATCCTGGTGAACCGTCTAAGACAACAATCTTGCCTTTCCTCAGATATGTACAACGCGGCGAAGTACCAATTACCGTGTTTTCTATGAAACGCATTTCTATACACGGTACCGCTGTCATTCGAATTGGTTCCCTAATTTCGACCTTTCTACGCTCTGCAATTTTGACGTCAGTGATTCGCGGCGAGGATCGTGCATTCAACTCAACGACCACGAGATCGACGGAACTCTCGCGTACCCGTGTGTGGAAAGCTTGCAAAGAAACTCCTGGTGTATTGGTCGCTATCGGACAGGGCCCATACGCTACCCATCCTAGACGAGTTTTTGAGACGACCGGCTGCCCCCATTCCCTTCAACGCATTTCAACGAACGCCCAAGGATGCAATTGTCTATCCCTATGAGGATGCGTGGTGCTGCATCCGCATACGACGGCAGCTGAAGTCCCCGTAGGTGCTGGTATTTTGCCGCAAGCTGGGATGTGTTGACCGATTGTCTCGGGAGAGCCAATTCCTTCACGGTATGAACATCGGTTAGAAGATACGGCGTGGCCGAACCCTGTCTACCCGATATTTTAACCGAGAGCTGTACCGAGTCCCTTTCCTCTCTCGTAACGTCACCGGTCCAATGAAGCTGGATAGGGTGGGGCGTGCTTTCAAGACCAAGTTCGTCCATCAACCCATGGTCCATAAACGTTGACGTTGAGCCATCGTCGATGAAAGCGAAGGTTTCCACCTTTCCTCGTGACCCGTACAGCGTCACTGGTACGTACTTTAACATCACGCTCTCGTTCACTCCTGAATGTGTATTAAAATAATTATTACTTGCTTCATTAGACATACCGCAGTTACCATGGGTGCCTTCCTGGTGCAGCAGTGAATTATGTAAAATACTGCACCCATCTACGCCACACGGAGTTGTGATGTTGCATCTTCCGTTGTGGTAGCCGAGACATCTGCGACACAGTTTGCGTTCGTTGATGAACGCCCTCCTGGCAGCTACCGTAGTCCTGAGAAACTTCTCGCAGGCGCGCAACGACACGCACGTCCCCCCACAGAGGATACACGACGGTGACTCCGGGTGGCTACTCGATGAAGGTACACCGCTGCTGGACTCATCCTGGAGTACCACGGCGTTGCAGTAAGCTGGAGTAGTACGTACATATGGAGAAGTACGGTGAGGCTGCATTGCCGCGGGTCGATGTGGCGCATGTCGTTGCACATTATGACGCGCGGGTGGTGCGCTCCTCTCAGCTTGCTCCGTGCTGGCTTTGGGCATGTCGATAACTGCGCAGAGATCATCCGCTAGCTCACCGATCCACATTCCGAACCGGTACAAGTTCACTGATCGCAGTCGCTTTCGGAGTTGTGCCCATTCCATACACAGTACAGGTGGTAATTTTTTTACCAGCTCCTTCAGCAGCATAACGTCGTGGATGTAATCCACCAATCCAGAAGCCTGGACCGTCGCTATCAACCTTTTCACCGCAAAACCGAACTCAACAACGGTATCTAGTCGTTCCAGTTTAGGTGCTGCCATCATTTTTATTTTCTCCACCGTCCGATCCACAATCAAATCCGGCCTTCCGAAACGAGCTTTCAAAGTGTTAATAGCCGCTTTCACACCTTCCGGAAACAGTAACAAGTGACCGACTATATCCAACGCCGTACCTTTGAGGCAGTGCTGGAGCCTCTCAAGGTTTTTGCAATCAGTGTAGTTGCAGGAAATAGTGGTTCGATTATATGTAGATATGTTCGATCCGTGGAAACTCGGCAGATCCCGTGGGAAACCGTTTCGAGCTGTTACTTGGCTTTGATTTAGGAATGTGTTCGATGGTGTTCGTTGTGTGTAAGTGTGTGCAGTGGTGTGTGGCGCATACGAAGAGCGTCCTGTGGCATAGTGTGCGCTTCCCCTTCGGTCGTACATTCCCAGCTCATCAAACCCTGTGCGTTCATTATACATCACGCGTTCATCGTGCAATGTGCGTTTTCCTAGCATCGAACGTTCTGTCAATACCGCGCCTTCGTTGTAAACACCGGATTCTTCGTACATTGCTGGTTCTCTGTACATTGCGTCTTCGCCACGCCTGCCATATGACGCCGTCTGTGCAGCGTAGTCGCCATTGCCGCACGTCATCCGCACGCCATCATTGTTTGGGTCGTGAACCTGTGTCAGAGGGTTTTGAACCCGAGCCGGTCCGATTTCTCTCCTATCACTAATTTGCAACGAATTTTCCATTCCGCGAACCCATTCGTCGAAATCAGGTTCGCGTACCCTACCATGCTCGTGTACCAGCGGTGCTGATCTTGATACCCCCAAACGGTCAGTTTCTTGGCACCATTCTTCCGCCTTTTCGAGCTCATGCATTTCTAGCAGCTCTTGAAGCTCGTTCATAATGTCGGCAGCTCGTTGCCGTCGTTCTTCGAACGACATTTGCGGCTTTTCACGCACCTCCTTCACCACACTTTGGCTCGAAATGCCGTTGCCCTTCACTGACTCACCGATACTGACGGTCGATGTCCTGGATCTTGCATCCAACGCTGTCTCGTCCCACTCCTGCCTTTGCGGTATTGCGTTACCGCCCGTAACGCACCGGTTCGTGCCTGCTTCCAGCGGGATATTATTCACAGCATCGCGTTCCGGAACCGAGCTTGACGACGCTCTTGGAGTTTGAACGCCGTTGTGCTCTGTCGCATGACTCGTCACAGGAGTGGAATAAGCCTCCTGTACATCGCAATGCAAATTCCGTGCTTGATCCATTGTTCGGTTCTCAACCTTCGTAATCTTCCCACTAAGTTTTATTGTTTTCACTACGCGGACACGGGTGTAACTCACTTACGCGGTACTTTATCGATTCGGTTATACGACTCGCGACGAATTAACGTGTTAAACGTGTTAAACTGTTAAACAAGTTATTTTTTGGAATGTTGAAAAACGTTTGCTTCCCGTTAGAAAAAAGTAAGAGAATTAAATTCTTCAGGCTACTTTAACGCAGTGCCAAAAAAATAGTGTTTTTTTAATCTCTCTCTTACAATCGTTTTTACACTTGTTCGCTTTTGTCGTTAAGGGGCCGATTCCGCGGTTTTTCTCCCTTTTTGTGTGTTTTGAACCGGATCAAAACATCACCTGGTCTGACAGATGTTGGAACCTTACAAATATTCCAACAATGGCCTTGAAATTTGATGATGAGTTTTGTTGCCATCTATTATCGTTGTTACGGCCATGTTTCATCCAAATGAAGCCATCTTGCACTATTTCAATGGCCTTGAAATTTGATGTTGAGTTTTGTTGCCATCTATGATCGTTGTTACGGCCATGTTTCATCCAAATGAAGACATCTTGCACTATTTGAATGGCCTTGAAATTTGATGTTGAGTTTTGTTGTCATCTATTATCGTTGTTACGGCCATGTTTCATCCAAATGAAGCCATCTTGCACTATTTCAATGGCCTTGAAATTTGATGTTGAGTTTTGTTGCCATCTATTATCGTTGTTACGGCCATGTTTCATCCACATGAAGCCATCTTGCACTATTTGAATGGCCTTGAAATTTGATGTTGAGTTTTGTTGCCATCTATTATCGTTGTTACGGCCATGTTTCATCCAAATGAAGGCATCTTGCACTATTTCAATGGCTTTGAAATTTGATGTTGAGTTTTGTTGCCATCTATTATCGTTGTTACGGCCATGTGTCATCCAAATGAAGCCATCTTGCACTATTTCAATGGCCTTGAAATTTGATGATGAGTTTTGTTGCCATCTATTATCGTTGTTACGGCCATGTTTCATCCAAATGAAGCCATCTTGCCCTATTTCAATGGCCTTGAAAGTTGATGTTGAGTTTTGTTGCCATCTATGATCGTTGTTACGGCCATGTTTCATCCAAATGAAGCCATCTTGCACTATTTCAATGGCCTTGAAATTTGATGTTGAGTTTTGTTGCCATCTATTATCGTTGTTACGGCCATGTTTCATCCAAATGAAGCAATCTTGCACTATTTCAATGGCCTTGAAATTTGATGTTGAGTTTTGTTGCCATCTATTATCGTTGTGACGGCCATGTTTCATCCAAATGAAGCCATCTTGCACTATTGCAATGGCCTTGAAATTTGATGTTGAGTTTTGTTGCCATCTATTATCGTTGTTACGGCCATGTTTCATCCAAATGAAGCCATCTTGCACTATTTCAATGGCCTTGAAATTTGATGTTGAGTTTTGTTGCCATCTATGATCGTTGTTACGGCCATATTACATCCAAATGAAGCCATCTTGCACTATTTGAATGGCCTTGAAATTTGATGTTGAGTTTTGTTGCCATCTATGATCGTTGTTACGGCCATGTTTCATCCAAATGAAGCCATATTGCATTATTTCAATGGCCTTGAAATTTGATGTTGAGTTTTGTTGCCATCTATTATCGTTGTTACGGCCATGTGTCATCCAAATGAAGCCATCTTGCACTATTTCAATGGCCTTGAAATTTGATGTTGAGTTTTGTTGCCATCTATTATCGTTGTTATGGCCATGTTTCATCCAAATGAAGCAATCTTGCACTATTTCAATGGCTTTGAAATGTGATGTTGAGTTTTGTTGCCATCTATTATCGTTGTTACGGCCATGTTTCATCCAAATGAAGCCATCTTGCACTATTTCAATGGCCTTGAAATGTGATGTTGAGTTTTGTTGCCATCTATTATCGTTGTGACGGCTATGTTTCATCCAAATGAAGCCATCTTGCACTATTTCAATGGCCTTGAAATTGGATGTTGAGTTTTGTTGCCATCTATGATCATTGTTGCGGCCATGTTTCATCCAAATGAAGCCATCTTGCACTATTTCAATGGCCTTGAAATGTGATGTTGAGTTTTGTTGCCATCTATTATCGTTGTTACGGCCATGTTTCATCCAAATAAAGCCATCTTGCACTATTTGAATGGCCTTGAAATTTGATGTTGAGTTATGTTGCCATCTATGATCGTTGTTACGGCCATGTTTCATCCAAATGAAGCCAAACGTGCAGTATGCAGCCGAATACAGAGCACGTACACACATTTTTCGTTCCATTCCGGTCGGTTTTCTTTGTAATTGAGCGTTGAATTCGGTTAAAATGCATCATCACCGGTTCGAGAGGCACAGCAATGGATGGAGGAGTAGTTCACACGTTAATATTGCTTATTTTTGGCAGCGCCATCACAAAAAAATCCCCACTTGGTGCAAAATTTTGGTTCCTCCAATCCAATCTGGTTTCAACCGAAACCCGGCTCTTCACACTTTGCTCAGACGGGCCGCCGATGAGGGGAAGAGGAAGTTTTCGATTTTCATCTTGCACTTTGCATAAGAGGTGGGAAAGACATACGTAAAAAAGAATACATAAACACCACCATACGATGGTGTGAAATGAGCTACTTTTCCGTTGCCATCACTTAACGTCGGTCAGGCACATTTTCACGCTTGCCTCATTTTTTATGCCACTACCACAACGAAGACATTGGGAAGCATAAGCGAAAACATTTGGCATCCATAATTTGAAGCGGAAAATATGGGTTCCGGTGTGCTCGGTTTGCTACCACGCACGTTCGATCGCATGATCGTACCGAATGAAGCCAAAAATAGTACGTTGCAAAAATAAGATGATTGAAATGATCGGTTGATTAATTGAAGTACATTTTTATGGCTTTCTGTTCGATTCACATTGCAACAACTTTTAAACTTTTTAATAAAAAATGTGAACCAACTAACGTCAATCGTCACTAATCGCTCTTGACACAAACAATTGCACCATAAACCGATAAAGAACCCACCCATCAAGCAGGAAGAAGTCGGGACACGGTAAACTTGCCTTTAAGCGAAGGTAAATGTTCAAATTTTTGCAACAATTTATTCGTTTATCCATCAACCTTGGCCCGGCAAAGATGGACGCAATGGGGCATTAAAATGGAGAAAATTTATATTTTATCGCTCAAGCGCATCTCTTCAACATTCCTTTGCCGACACAAGACATGAAGTGAAAGCCCGTGTCCGCAATGTAATCGCACCTTCGATGAGGTCAAACAGTATCCTCCCGCCGGCTCCTAGCGTACGATCGACCGGGCAACGATCGTGTGCTCAAAGTCATAACTCATGTCAACGATTTTACTTTACGAGCCCGCTCGGGTGCGCCTAATTTAGTCATTAACGCCCGAGAGCGCGATCGAGTGATCGTGTGAAAGACTGCAAAAAAAAAAAAACATGGAGGAGAACCGCAAATCGATACTCCAGCGAGGGTTTGGGCGAAGTAATCCGATTAACATCTCTCACGCGCTCGCTTTATAAGGGATACGCCGATTCCTCAGGATGCCCAGGATTCCTGATGAATAGACCTCCACAGTTCAAACAAGGACGTGTGTGTCCGTTGATGTGGGGCGTTGTGTGATGATGTCCACGTATGATTTCCAGCGATCGACCACACCGTGGGGTAGAGTGTGTTCCGTCCACCGTGACCGCTTGTGCACGGTGTGCCCTTTCGTTACCCCTGCTTGTCCTCCAGTGCGTTCTGGTTCTGGTTGATGAACTCGGACTGCTCCATCTCGGTGATGGTCACCTCGCCGGTCTGATCTGACGACTCGCGGCGCTTGGTGGTGGTCGTCTTTTTCACTTTGCGCGTCTTCTTCACCTCGACCGTCTGCGAACGCATTACATCAACGTCGGCCATTGTGCGAAGGAGAAGAGTTTTGTCGGGTAGAAAATTCTAAGTTCTAAACACGCACACACACTGGAGCACGGAAGAAAAATCACTTCCTCAGATTTCTGAATAGCGACACGCGCGATTTGTCTTTTTTTCGTTTCAATTCCCACTAAGAAACGGAAGGGCAGCTGATAGGCAGGCAAAGTAAAAGGCACTTTTGTGTTCTCTCCACGAGAAGAACTTTTCGTTACTATGTTTAAGCTAAGCTGGTTGCGGACTGTGTGAACCGTGCGTGTTCTGCTCACGCCAGACTGCCTTCGCTGGGGTGCAGCACAAACGGGTTCTCTTCCGCGGTTCGGTCCCACCAACCCGTTTCGTTGCACCCGAACACTCCACCCCACACACACACACTCATAAAAGTGTGCGCGAGGAAAACGGCTGCCCTCAGTCCACTCTATACAGCCCTCTCTCGCCACTGCCGCACACCTGTCTGAGAGTTCGTCCGTTAGAAGTGGATAGAAAAGCGGCCACCAGAGCGAGTACGCTGCCTTTTTCCAATCGTACTTCGTTAGATTTTTGCACACGTTTTACCGAACGGGTAAAGAAGGAAGATGTGATCCTTTTACACCTTTCCCCCAACCTGGTAGATTTCCCGCCGTCAATAAATCGACGTTAGGCTGGTGAGTGTACTCGATTTGGTGCTCACTTTTCCGTTTAACGGACTTCCCGAATAAACGGAGAGAAGCAGATTGGAGGTGGCGCTTTTGAGGGATTTTTGGGAAGAGTTTGCGCAGATGCGCATTTTCCTCTTTGCTATGGTCGGCACACGATCGGCATGAAGCTGTACCATGAAGCATCCAATGCCCCGGAGTTCCAGCAGGAATGGGAGCGACTATGTCGAAGAGAGACAAAGTACTTTTGTGCGTGATTTAGACAGATCCATTCCATCCATCCAATACATTGTTGGTTTGATAATGGTTGTATTAGTAACTTATGCTTGAGAATGAAATTATTGTAATTTACTTTAATTTTATACCAAATTGGATATCATTTTATACAAATACGGTTCAAGTCACTACATTGTTAGTTAAGTATTTTAAAACATTCCGCATTTTTTGTGCAACATTTCTAGAAGCAATCATGTGCACAGAGGTGTACAAGAAATTTGCCTAAAAGTAGCCACTGTTTATTCCAGTTTTGTTTGCATTTTAATGCGTAAAATCTGTAGCAAACACGGTAAAAATACTTCAAATTTTCCAAACACCTTTTCCCCGTCAATAAACACAAAACTCCCCACCCGAAAAACAACATGACTCAGAACGGTTCAACAACAACAACAACAGCATCCTTCCTGCGGATCAGCGCGCAACAACCCTCAGCTAAATCTGTGCGTGCGTGGAAAAAAAAACCTCCCATGCCGGAAAAACAGTCTCTCGATCACGCGAGCCGAACGAAGCGCACGAACGGGAGCCAAAACAAAACGCCCGGGAGACGCTCCCACAGGGCCAGGCGCAAGAGGGGTAATGGGCGGCTGGTTCGCGCCCGCTCAAACGCACCCTTGCACTATTTGAATGGCCTTGAAATTTGATGTTGAGTTTTGTTGCCATCTATTATCGTTGTTACGGCCATGTGTCATCCAAATGAAGCCTATTAATTTCGGATATGAAATACACGAAGTCGCGGAAGGTTAGTTGATCGGTTCAGACAAAAAAACTCTGTACACGGGAGCACAGTTAGGCGTCAGAATTGTAAGTGTTTATTCAGATTCAAAATGAATTCTTATATACTAATTTCTTCAAGTTCTATTTTGGGAAGGTTATTTTCTCTTCCTTTTTCGCATATGTTCGTGTCGCTAGCCTTTTCCTTTTTGCCACGCCTACGCATTTTCCTAGGAGGTTTTCTGGTTCTGGTGTGCTGTTTTATGTCAAGCGATCCTGAAGGAAATGTGATCCCTTTTTTTTATTGCTTTCTCTGGTGAGAACAAATTGTTGCATTGATTGCAGGCGTTGTGGTTTTCCCTTTTTGGCGTAACTGTACCTAACACTTGACTTCTGTGGTGCATGTTCCGGATGTATCGCATCATTGACAAATACTTGAACTTATTGCCTTTCGAAATCTTATCTGGTTCATGTTATTAACGCATCTATGTTTGAGAGATTTTTAGGTTTAACGATTTTACGGCCGTGAGAAAAATGGATGTGGAATTTTCCTACGCTTCTCGGGGTTGGTCTAGCTTGGCACACATGCATGCTGTAATCCTAAGTTAATCGTTATAGGTTCGAAACGAATTGAAGTAATTGACTGCTAAAAAATGCAAGTCAAAATACCCAGATGGCCCTACTTGAAGGGTTTAGGATTACATTAAGTTTGTCTCCTTGATGGTACGTCTGTTCTCGAGTATGTTTGGACTATCATATTTTATTCTATTTTATGGTTAGAAAGAAATATAAAAAATCTTGATTGTCGCGTTCGCAACAAAACCATCTTGCACTATTTGAATGGCCTTGAAATTTGATGTTGAGTTTTGTTTCCATCTATTATCGTTGTTACGGCCATGTTTCATCCAAATAAAGCCATCTTACACTATTTCAATGGCCTTGACATTTGATGTTGAGTTTTGTTGCCATCTATTATCGTTGTTACGGCCATGTTTCATCAAAATGAAGCCATCTTGCACTATTTCAATGGCCTTGAAATTTGATGTTGAGTGTTGTTGCCATCTATTATCGTTGTTACGGGAGTTATTTTTCTTTCTTCGATGCTAGAAAGAAGTGGACCTTTCGAGTGCTAGAAACCAACTAACTTTTTTCCATTATGTTTACCAACGCTTAATGTGACCGGTCGGCTAACGGTATCGATATGCATATTTCGATCAGCATATCGATACCCAAGTTATTCAACCCGCCGCATCAGCAGTTAGATGCCGATGTGCTAACTCGCCCTTCCTTATGTTGTTGACGTCCCCGGAACATAGCTACGGTTTGGAAACGTTGTGTAGGCAGGTTTTGCAGGTGCGATCGTCAAATCAACTCTAGCTTTTGCTTTTCTTCTACATACCAGCCAAATTACAATGCATATGACGAGAGGGATCGACGTTCCTCCTAAAAGGCTTATGGATGGCTAGGTGATGGATAGTGATTAGTTCTCTAAACGAATGTGCTCGAGTTCTTTCCTTGTTTCAAGGTGTAGGTCTAGAAGGTGTTCGATAGACATATTGATAATCTCGTGCTGCTTATTGATGACTATTCCGTCCAACTGATATAACGAGAGCTCGCCTATCATTTCTACCACCTTCGATGAGAATTGTACATCATTTATCCATACGTCGCATGAGTTTGTTCTGACGACGAATGATCCCTTAACGTTCTATTGCTGGTTCCGCAATTGTTGAAAAGCGAGAAATTTTGGATTGAGTTGATCAACACGGCTTGTTCGCCTACTCGAAATGCTTCAAATGCAGGTGGCTGTTTTGTAAAATTTCATGAAGCTTGTTGTCCTCTTATTAACCATGGTACACATTCTGATCGATCTTGATTGACTTCACTCATGGAATATACGTATTGATTGAGACTGTTTACCATGTAGCTAATGTTTCCGTTAATGACGTATGATGTGTGGTCCAGGTGAATTCGCCCTTGATGGTACAACACAGGATAGATATTGAATTTACGGAAGATTCTGGGATCGAGTTTAGGGGTTTTCAGTAGCAGAACTATTTCGCGATTATTGGTGGCGATTGAGGTTTCGAAGAACGTGAGAGCTTCAGCTTTCGTTGTGAAGGGCATGTTTTCAGATTGTAAATTTTTTCTAGCAAATTCATTTCCAAATCTGACAAAATCTTTTCATTAACAATATTCGCTTTTGTCCAAACTATACTATCTATAATTCCTTGAACAGATTCTATATTTTTTTCTAAGTGCATATATATAACAATTGAATGGGTTTCTACGGAATTTGATTGCTCTATAGCCTTGGCTGTGTTAAAAACTAACTCTTTAATTTTGTTATTAAACTGTCTATTTATGGTTATTTGTTTGTTGTTGTTATCTATCAGGTCGTTGAAAGTGCTGTTTATTATGCTTAAGTCATTCGCATCTGGGTTCCCTGCTATATACCTCCAAACAGTACCAACGGAATCCCAACGTTTAAATCTATTGACTGGAGACAGCTTTCTAAGAAGGGTATTCAAATGATCTAATTGAGTTTTAATTATCGGTGTAAACTGACTTGGGGCTATTTTATCGAAATCGTATCTTATTGTCTGAATATAACTTTTGTATGCAGTGATATTGATATGATGAACATAATGATAACTATCAATTTTAATTCTTGCAGGCCCTACATCAATTCTTATTATCGGTTGATTTTCTAGCTTGTCTATGAATATTTTTTGTCCGTTTAGGTAACATAATGAAAGGAGTAAACTGTAATAAAAAAGCAAAAGTTATCTGAAGTTAGTATAAAGGTACCATCAACCGTTATTCAATTTTTAGGTCATTTTTATGAACTTTGCGAGATTCTTCGGTTGTAATTGTGCTCCCATTAACATTTTTAACTTTAATCTTCTTGTATATTGGTTTGTGTTTTAATCTAGCCCTAGTCTTTTCATAAATCGTTTTAGCAATTAGTATTGTTACCGCCCTTTTGTTTTTATTGTATAGCAAAAGATCGTATTTCTGCTTGGCATTTAAATTCTTATAAACGTTCTCGCAAATATCAGATGACCGGAAGAAAGGTATGATAGTTTCATATGGAGTATGTTTAGTTGTGGAATGGATTGATGAATTGTATTTATGAACTGAGGATTAGACAAGGTCAGGGATGGGCATATCTGTTTTGTTCGGATTTTGTAATACGATAAATTTCGAGTAAGGTTGAGTGAAATCTTTCTATCGTACCGTTCATCTCGCTTCGACCAGTAGCGGTTAAGAAGGTCTGAATATTGTGGACTTTATAGAAGTTGGTTAAATCCTGAGTGCCGAATGATTTTTCACCATCCATAACTAATATTTTTGGCGGGTGGTACTTTGTTAAAATTTTCTTTACAGCTGGAACTATATCAATGGCTGCTCGCGATTGAATCAACTTAACTTGGGCAAATTTTGAAAACTTATCGATGTAGGTGAGGAAAAAATATTTTTCCAAAAAAGCACATCAATGTGAGCAATTTCAAATGGTGCTTTTGGTATGGGAGTGTTTTGTTGAGGAAATTTAATCGGGTTACGATCATATTTGTTTTCATTGCATATACTGCAATTAGAAACATTTTTTTTATTTTGGCTTGCATCTTGGGAAAATAGTATTTGCGTAAAATTTGCGACTTATTTTCCTGGGCTCCACGGTGTGGCCTGTTATGCACTGCCGTAATTATATTCATCTGTAGATTTTCGTCCGATACATCTTCCAGGAGCTTTTGTGTAAAACGGATTTTAAGGAGTTTCTGATTTCCATAAAACTTTCTATAAACATCTTGAAATTTACCCATAATTTCTTCTCTCGTTAAAATACCGTTTATTTTTGTTAATATGAAATGATCCTTAAGAATCTGTAAAAAGACGATTCAGTTAATGTATCAGTATAAATGATAGTTCGTTTAAAATTTGGGCAAGGGTTTTCGAATACTGTTTTCGGTTTCCCTTCCTTTAGTATGAACCGATTCTGAAAAACATAGTGCCTGCCTCCAGTAGCTGCTTATAGCTCTAGGCAAAAACGGCAGGAAAAGCCAGAATTGCCGCAGCTGCAGCCATATTCGGAATGTTGTCGTCCCCCGGAGCTTTCTTGGGGTTGAGTGAGCGGGCAATCTCTTACACCTCTTCTGCCAACTCCTCCTCCGAGACTTCTTTGTTTGGTATCGCAATTATGGTTATGTGTTTTGTGAAATTACATTGTATTGTTACAGCGTATCTATTCCCTTTGTATGTCTTTGGAAAAGGTCCTACTGTATCTATAGATATAGTTTGAAACGGTTGGTATGGTGTATCTGTTTTTACAAATTTTTCAATCGTTTTTTGTTGGTGTTTGTTTAGTTTACAAAGTTTACAATTGTTAACGTATTCTTTTATGATTCTTTTCATGTTATTCCATTTAAATTCTTTTCTAATCTTTTTAAACATCCTAGTTTGTCCGAGATGACCTCCCGTAGGTGTTTCATGATTATTTTTGAGTATATTCATTATTTCCTCCTGATTTGTTATCTCTTTCTGATTTTCATAGATTTTTATTTCGAGATTTATTAGACTTTCGTTGGCAATTTTCTTGGCATCTTCTACGCTGATTTTTTCAAATAGCTTGTCTTTATGGGATATAGCGAAAATTTTTAATTTGGCCGCCTTGGCTTTTCGCTCTAGTATCCGGAAAAATTGCACTAATGCAGAGTTTTCCTTTCTTTTATAGAAGTCCTTTACTAATAAAGGCTCTTCCTTTCCTATATCGCTCTTGAGGTAAAAGTCTCTTACTAATAGGAGTGTAATGTGTTTGATGACTGTTACGGTTGCCATGTGGTATGTTTTGGGATAGTCACGGTATATTCGATTTTGGGACGGTTGCTATGTAGTAACTTTGAACTCGCGTTGGTCAGGGTGGCCTTCGTCATCGTTTGCCGAATTAAGTAGAACTGAGGTGGATACTGTTTCGAAGCGGACGTTCGATAGATGTAGGATGGGCATAGTCCTATCCTGACAGTCCGAACGAATCTGACCTGCCATGATCGGAGTTGGTTTTATTTATACTCAAAAGAAGTTAAGGGTTTCTCACATTTAGTTCCGGGTTGTATGTTGGAAAGTTATTGTTTTCACTAAGCTAGTTACGTTTGTCTTTTGTTGACAAGAATGATGGTTCTTGTCACTAAGTTCCTGTTTTGGGTTTAATGCTTATACTGTTCCTGCTTTGGGTTATAATGCATAAAATGTTCCTGCTTTGGGTTATAATGCATAAACTGTTCCTGCTTATGTTGTACGTTTCGGTTGGTTCTGTTAAGTGTGTCACAATTGTTTTTATATGAACGGTGTGGCCTGAGCTCTTCCGGGTGTGTATGGTATGATCTGATTTGCTGAGTGTTTTATAATGGATGTGTTGCAATGGTGTGATTTGGCTTTCCAAAGTGTGTTACTATGTGTCTATGGCTGATAGTGTGTATTACAATATGTTCTGTATAGCAGATATGCTACACCTCCCCCCTTTATAGAATAACGTAATGAATTACAATGATTGAAGTTATTCTCCTGTGTACTTAATTAGTCTGTTTTTGTGTACTGTAGAGGTTTTCTTTGTTGTATTGTTTTGTATTACGCAATTAGGCCCTTGGTCATTTACTACTGTGAAAGGTCCAATGTAGACTGGATCTAATTTTTTTCTGTTTTCATTTTCCAAATATACCTGATCTCCTATCTTTATAATGAGTGGTACTGTATCTTTATTTAAGATGTGCTGTCTTCTATTCTTTGCTTTTATCAAATTTTCTCTAGCTATTTCGTTTGATTTTTGGAGTTTATATTTCATTTCGAAATAATATTGGTCAATATTATAAACTGGTTCTATTTTTGTTTTGAATATATCTTGTGGTAAATTCGCTTTTCTTCCAAATACTAGTTCGTATGGTGTGTAGTTTGTGTCTGAGTGTTCTGTTGTATTGTAAACAAATTCGTAAAATTTTGTCCAATCGTCCCAGTCATCATGATGTTCGTTTGTATAGCTTCTTAGGTATTCGTGTAGACATCTATGATTTCTCTCTAATGATCCTATTGTCTGCGGGTGGTAAGCTGTGCTAAAAGTTTGTTTGATTTTTAAAATTTCTGAGATTTTGTGTAATATTTCATTGTTATATTCTAGTCCTTGATCTGATTTTAATTCTATAAATGTTCCGAATGTAAGGATGAAGTTTTCTACCAATGCCTTGGCTATAGTGTTTGCTTCTTTGTTATGGATAGGTATTACTACGATATATTTCGTTAAGTCACATTGTATGGTTATTGCATACCTGTTGTTTTTGTTAGTTTTTGTTAGTGGTCCTACTGTGTCGATTGAAATTATGTTAAATGGTTTTGTCGGTGTTGTAGTTACAACTGTTTTTTTCTTTAGTATGTCTAGTCGTCTTATTAACTATGCATGCTTTACAATTTCGTACGTATTTCTTGATATCATCTTTCATATTTTTCCATTTATATTTTTCCCTTATTTTCTGGTACAGTCTGTACTGGCCTATATGTCCTCCCGAAGGGGTCATATGATAATCTGAAATTATTCTCAGCCTATCTTTCTCTGTTGTTATCCATCTAGTTGGAGTAAACAGGATTATTTCAAACTTGGTAATGGCTCTGTTGGCGATTTTCTTAATAGTTTGTTGGGAATATTCTTTGAATAAGTGGTCTTCTTCTGACCATGCTAGCTTGTTTCTTCCATATTGTTTCGCGATTTTGCACATTCTTAGAAGAGCAAACTCTAATGCTTGACTTCCATTTACATCATTTCTCAAAAGAAATTTTCCTAGTGCTTTACTATATGAATGGTTGTATATTATGAATTCAACGTTGTTCTTAATTCTCTGCGTACCTATTTTTAGTACTTTTCTCACTTCTAAAGGTCTATCTGTTTTCCACATCGCGGGGTGATCAGTCCCTGTTGTTGCGATTGGTTCGTCTTTGTTTATATCAGTTTTCTCGTTATTTTTCTTAACCATGGCTCTTGTATTAACCATTAAAATCGTTTTGGATTTTGGTATTGATGCTTTTAGGTCATCTGAGTTAAGGATAATTCTTGATAGTGCGTCTGCCGCAACATTAGCTTTACCTGCTAAATATTCTATTTCAAAGTCAAATTCTTCTAAATCTAGCCTCATTCTAGTAAGCTTAGAAGTAGGATTTTTCATACCAAATAAGTAAGCTAGTGGTCTATGATCTGTTCTAACTATAAATTTTTGTCCATATACATAAGGTTTAAAATAATTTATTGCCCAATGTATAGCTGTAAGCTCTTTCTCGATAATTGGCTTATTCTTCTCTCCTGGTGTAAAACTTTTACTCGCAAACGCGACTGGTAAATCGTTTCCATCTGTTATTTGTGATAACACTGCACCACATGCCATATCCGATGCGTCTGTCGTAATTATGAATTGCTTTTTAAAATCTGGATATTGTAAAATTGTGGGTGAGAGTAAGCTTTGTTTCAATGTATCGAAAGCTGCTTGACATTCCGAAGTCCATGCAAACTTAACGGCTTTCTTAATCAAATTATTAATTGGTTTAGCTATCTTAGCAAAATTCTGTACAAATTTACGATAATAATTACAAAATGCGACAAAACGTCTTGCTTCATCAGCATTAGTAGGAATCGGGAAGTTTTTAATTGTGTCAAACTTCGCGTCGTCCGGATAAATTCCTTTATCTGTTATTTTATGACCTAAGTACGTTACTTCTGTTTTAAAGAAACAACATTTCTCTGCATTTAGTTTAAGGTTATACTTTCTTAGCCTATCAAAAACTTTACCTAAATTACTGATATGATGCCGTGCACTGCATCCAGTAACTATAATATCATCTATATATACAAATGCTAGCTCTGGTGTTAAACCAGCCATAGCGATAGCCATCATCCTTTGAAAGCTGTTTGGGCTAATGTTGAGTCCAAATGGCATTCTTGTAAACTGATAGTGGCCTGTAGGTGTCGAAAAAGCTGTGTATTTTCTCGAATTTTTATCAAGTTTGATTTGATGGAACCCTGACATCAAATCCAATGTGCTGAAATATTTGGCTCTTCCTAGCTGATCTAGTATCGTGTCTATGCGAGGTAAAGGGAATTTGTCTGGTAAAATTTTCTTGTTCAATTGCCGAAAATCCACTACTAAACGCCATTTCTTTTTTCCTTCACCTGACTTCTTCGGTACTAATAGTATCGGTGAATTATATGATGAAACAGAATGTTCTATAATGTTATTTTTCAACATCTTTTCTACCTGTGATTGCATTTCCTCTGTTTGTGAATGTATTTGTTTATAATTTGGTATATAAGAAGGAATATTATCTTTCAATGAAATTTCCTGGGTATAAAAATTGTTAGTAGAGACCGGTTCATCTTCTAAACAAAATATATCCGAGAATTTTGTGATAAGGTTTTCTAACTCTTCTCTTGCTATTTGTGGAATATTTTCTATATTAATTTTGTTATGAATTTTCTGAATTCGTTCCTTAGATGTGTCAAGTTTCTTCTGTAATTGCTCATACTATCTTAATGGTTCAACTTCTGGTGTATAAGATTTATGTTAAAAGAAACATCTTTATCCGTGGTATTAATGAATTTGATATACTGATTACGTTTTGAGACTATTGTGTTTCCGCAAAATACCCCTGGTTGGATTTCTTGTGATAAGATGATTGAATCTTCTGTCAAGTTTGGTATACTTATTTTTCGTACTACTTCACTTCGTTTTGGTAAAATATAATTTCCGTTTACATTGTCTTCTATTGGGTGTGAAATCAATCCGTTATCAGATGAGAAGTATATCATCCAATTAACATAATCAACAATACATCTGTGCTTTATAAAGTCTTTTCCTAATAGTCCGTCGGAAAAAATGGATTCTACATCTTCTATTATATGAAATTCGTGTATAATGGAATAATCGCCAAAGTGAATTGTTGTCATAGCAGTACCTAAAGTCTCTGATTCATGGTCACTAGAGCTTATCAAAGTTAATTTTTTAGATGTATTGATCTTGCAACCTGGTTTTAATTTACTAGCTTTAAGAACGGATACGGTTGCTCCTGTATCTATGATGAGTGTGCTATAGATTTCCTTTGCAATTTCTATTTTAACTTTAACAAAATTATCTGCATCAGTGTTTATGGTTAGTATAGGGTATTTTCTGATGCTTGAGAGTGGCCTAAAAAATTATTCTGTTCTTCGGCTGTTACTGTGTTATGAATAGGCGCTCGATTATTTTGCCAATTGCTATTATTTCTATTTGATTGTACGTACTGATTTCTGTTGGAATAATTTTGTCGATTTGCATGCTGATTTCTGTTGTTGTTAGTGTTATTGTTGTTATATCTGAAGCTATTATTATTTCTGTTGTTGTTCTGTCCATATCTTGCGGGTGGGAACCTGGGTGGGATTTGTATCTGATATCTATTATTATTTGAGAATTTGTTGAATTTGTTCCTTCCCTGGTAGTTGTTTCCATACTCTCTATTGTTCCTGGTAGCGTTTGAATATAGGATCTTTGTCTGATCATTCTTTCCCTTTTTCGTTCTATCTTCTAGCTCCAACTTTACAGCTTGCTCTATTGCTTTATGCAAGGTTTCGAATTTACTTGATCTCATTATAATTTTGGTCTCGCCATCTTTAAGTCCATAACTCAATGCACTGATTCCTGATTTAGTTGCCTTTTTTCTAGCTACTTCTGGCGCTATCTCTTCTGCAATGTATGCCTCTTCTAGTTGTTGCGTTAATTTTTCAATAACGCTTCCAAAATCTTCTATCGTTCCAGTCTGTTTAGTATTGTCCATTTTTGATACTACGATCTCTGGTGTTACCTTTATGCTGCACCTATCTTGTAATTTGCTAACTATATCTTCAATTGAAGTTGGGGCTTCCCCTACTACAATTCGTGCTTTTCCTGTTAGACGTCCTAGTACTAGCTCTATTATTGTTTCCTTATTCTCCGGCTTCTGAGATTATTGTTTCTTATTCTGGGCCGGTCTGGTGGTACAGTCGTCAACTCGTACGACGTAACAACATGCCCGTCATGGGTTCAAGTCCCCAATAGACCGTGCCCCCATACGTAGGATTGACTATCCTGCTATGGTAACAATAAGTCACTGAAAGCCAATGCTCACTTCACTAGTGGGTACAGGCAGGCCTTGACCGACAGCGGTTGTTGTGCCAAAGAAGAAGAAGAAGATTCTCCGGCTTCACTATTTTCTTTAATAGATTTAGATTTGACACCACACCTTTTAAATCTTTCTCATTACCATCATACTTTGATATGAGAGAAGTGGTGATTTTAATTAGTTCTATAATGTCAGCCATTTTGTCAGATTTAGTTTCTATCGTTATGTCGAACTGGTTTTCTGATAATGTTGTATTTAACGAATCTGGATGTCTTTCGAAATGTATTTTAATGCACTTATTTATCTCGTAATATAGGTGTCTACTCTTTTTAACTAAGGTTGTTAATATTTCATCTTTAATAGACGATTCGTGCTTTCGTAGGAGTTCTTGTATTTCGTCGTATATTTCCTTAGTATTATCCCTTAATGTTGTTAACACGCAAAGCCTATAACATCTGTTCAGCTGTTTCACCTGATCATAAATTCTATCTAATATTTCTATTTTCTCGAATAGTTTTTGCATATTTATGCAGCCTCATCAGTAAAATTGCATATTTACGTATGTAACCTTGTACCATGTATTTGTTATTGTTGCTGCTCATGGTGTAACGCTCGTTACCGGTGCTCGGTGTTTAATTGGTGCTTGATGTGAAGTTGTAGGGTGTCATCAGTCGTCGCTCGATGTCTTGTCGTCTTCCACGTTGGGAACGGTTGTTCCATTCAATCACACTAGTCACATCTCGTATACCGTAGTCTCGTCATTCATTCTATCACCTTTCAAATGAACATCACTTCTACATAGGTATTGCTTATGGTTTCACTGCACTGCTTCTCATTACTCATGACATCATTATTTCCGTTTACTTTAGTTTTGGGGTCGATGCGATGTTCCTCACTTCAAGGTAGCTCTAGTTTGCAAACTGATCGCTTAAGGGTTTATTCATAATGTTGTTGCATTTTTGCACGTTGAGGAAGGTTGTCAAAACACTTTTTTTTACATAATTGCTTTATATCACACTTTTTTCGCCCTTCAAACGGTTCATCACTTATATTTTCGATGAGTTGTCATTTTGTACACCACACTGTATTTGCTTTTGGTCGCTCATTCATAGCGATTGTTTTTTTATATGGGTCACTTGTGCCAGCTGCGTTGTTCAATACAAATTTGCACATTTGACACTTTTATCCGTCGTATACCGGTTATGGTCAAAAACGCACTTTTTTTTTACACTATTTGATGCGTTAGCACGACACTGCTGTACGTTACCGTTGTACGTATCACAAATAATTTGTTTATACTTCTGCCCGCCGATTGCAGATTAAGGTCACGGTCGCCATGTAATGTGTTTGATGACTGTTACGGTTGCCATGTGGTATGTTTTGGGATAGTCACGGTATATTCGATTTTGGGACGGTTGCTATGTAGTAACTTTGAACTCGCGTTGGTCAGGGTGGCCTTCGTCATCGTTTGCCGAATTAAGTAGAACTGAGGTGGATACTGTTTCGAAGCGGACGTTCGACACTTGATCGTCCAGGCGATCATAGAAACCTTTAGGAGGTTTCCCTTACTGGAAACGTTGGAGTTTAGAGGCCTTACCTTGGGCAGGGGGACATATCTAAACTCTTTAAATGAGAACTCGATAGATGTAGGATGGGCATAGTCCTATCCTGACAGTCCGAACGAATCTGACCTGCCATGATCGGAGTTGGTTTTATTTATACTCAAAAGAAGTTAAGGGTTTCTCACATTTAGTTCCGGGTTGTATGTTGGAAAGTTATTGTTTTCACTAAGCTAGTTACGTTTGTCTTTTGTTGACAAGAATGATGGTTCTTGTCACTAAGTTCCTGTTTTGGGTTTAATGCTTATACTGTTCCTGCTTTGGGTTATAATGCATAAAATGTTCCTGCTTTGGGTTATAATGCATAAACTGTTCCTGCTTATGTTGTACGTTTCGGTTGGTTCTGTTAAGTGTGTCACAATTGTTTTTATATGAACGGTGTGGCCTGAGCTCTTCCGGGTGTGTATGGTATGATCTGATTTGCTGAGTGTTTTATAATGGATGTGTTGCAATGGTGTGATTTGGCTTTCCAAAGTGTGTTACTATGTGTCTATGGCTGATAGTGTGTATTACAATATGTTCTGTATAGCAGATATGCTACAGGAGAACTTTAGTTTTATTTTTGTTTAAAACCTTTCCTGCTAGCTCAATAGTGTTTTCGTTTTCCTTCACCTCAACTTGTAGTTTTGGCACGTCCTCGATTTCCTCGAATGAAAGAGAGTGATACATTTTCGGCTGTTTTTGCGCTAAAGTATCTGTAACTTTATCTGTAGCGTTCTGCTTCACCATCGATCTTGTCAGCACGTTGATGTTTTTAATGTCATCTGACGTGATGTTGATACGGGATAGAGCGTCTGCAACTACATTCTGTTCTCCTTTCACATGTTCGATTATAAAGTCGAATTATTCAAGATCTAGACGGATTCTTGTCAATTTGGAAGAAGGGTTCTTCATTCCAAACAAATATACCAGAGGTCTATGGTCCGTTTTTACTCTAAACCTTGTGCCGAAAAGATACGGTCTGAAGTGTTCTATTGCCCAATGAATTGCTAGTAATTCTTTCTCTATGATTGCCTTATTGCTTTCTCCCTTTGTGAAGGTCCGACTTGCGAAAGCGATTGGAAGTTCAGTACCATCGTGTGTTTGCGATAATACTGCTCCGCAAGCTGTTGTTGACGCATCGGTTGTTAATATAAACTCCTTCTCGAAATCTGGATATTGCAAAATTTTAGGATTTATCAGTGCGTCCTTTAGGTATTCAAATGCCGCTTGGCATTCCGGGGTCCATTCAAATGTTACTTTTTTGCGCAGCAGATTATTAAGTGGTTGTGCCTTTTCTGAGAAATTTGGCACAAACTTTCTATTATAATTGCAGAAAGCAACAAATCTCCTAACTTCATCTGCGTTTGTAGGTACCGGGTATTTTCTTACGCTGTCGTACTTAGAGTCGTCAGGCAAAATTCTTTTATCAGTAATTTTGTGCCCTAAGTATGTAACCTCTTTTTTGAAAAAATGGCTTTTTTCGGGGTTCATTTTTAAATTGTATTGTCTTAGTTTTCCAAACACTTGTCGTAAATTTTTCAAGTGTTGGTTCTCCGAGCATCCAATGACAACTATGTCGTCTACATAAACGAACGCGCATTCTGGGGGAAGCCCAGTCATGGCCATGGTCATCATTCTTTGGAAGCTGTTAGGGGATATATTAAGTCCAAACGGAAGCCTTTTGAAATAATAGTGGCCATCTGGTGTAGAAAAAGCGGTGTATTTTTTCGAATTTTCTGCCAGTGGAATCTGGTGGAAACCAGACATCAGATCAAGTGTGCGGAAAAATTTAGCACGTCCTAATTGGTCTAGTATTGTATCAATGCGGGGCATTGGAAATTTATCGGGTAATAGTTTCTTGTTTAATTGTCGGAAATCGACCACTAGTCTCGATTTCTTCTCTGTTGAAGATTTTTTTGGTACGAGCAAAATTGGTGAGTTGTAGTGCGACACTGAGGGTTCGATGATGTCGTCTTCTAACATTTTGCCGACTTGCTCCTTTATTTCCGGTAGCTGTGCGTGATTTTGTTTATAATTTGGTATGTATACCGGAGCTTTATCTTCTAGTCTTATTTTTTGCTCGTAGAAGTTATTAACTGTTAGTTTATCCCCGGGTAGATGAAATATGTCATTAAATTCCATCAGCAAATTATTGAAAGCAATACCTGTATTTTTAGAGCAGTTACTAGTTTGTACTGCGTTTTTTAAATTTTCCACCCTGTTTTCATTGTTGAGTTGATTTTGTACCACGTCGTATTGATCTAGGGGAATTGTTCTTAGGTGGTTGATTCTAACCAGCTTTGGCTCGTCTGAAGTGTTAATTATTTTCACGTAAGGTGAGTTTTCATTAACGATGCAATTTCCAACTAGAACATCCTTTGGAGTTCTTGTGCGCATACCACTTCGTCTCTTCTGAGCTTATTTAAAAATTTTACCTCTTTGATAATTTCGCATCTAGGGGGTATTAAAGTTTTGCCCTCTAGCGTATCTTCCATGGGAACCTCCAGATCTTCTCCTTCATATTTAATTTGTAGAATCCATAGATAATAATCTATCCTGCATTGGTAGCTGGTATAAAAATCCCTACCTAAAATTCCATCAAACGGAATGGGAAAATCCTGAGGAACTATATGAAATTCCTGGAAAACACTTTGTCCTTCGACTAAATTGTCTGTATATGTAGAACCATCGGAAATAATTGTTTCTTGGCCTATTCCCTGAATGTCACAGTTATCTTTAGGTTGATATACCTGTGTTTTTTTCACAAATTGTCCTTTTATAATACAAATATCAGATCCAGTGTCGACTAGAAGAGTACAGATGGAATCTGATAATCCTAACTTAACTTTAACGAAGTTGGATTTTTTTATGTTTATTGTGTATGTTGACCGTACACAGTTTGCTGTTGCTGTTCGGGATGGTTTTGATTCGCCTCCGCGTATCTCACCTCCCTCTGGTTCTGTCCTAAAAAATTGTTTTGTTGTGTTGGTTGGGGATTAGACCTCCAATTTGCTGAGGTCTTTCTCTCCAGCTTTGAGGTTTCTGTTCCCTCCAGTTTTGTGCGGGCTTTTTCCAGTTCTTGGCGATTTCTCGTTGTGGGGGAGAGGGATCATTTACTTGATATGATTCCGCCTTATTGACGGCCTCGATTGCCTGTCCTAAGAAGGCGAAATTTCCCGACATTACAATCGTTTGGTATTGTTCCTTTCTTAGACCAGTGACTAGGGCTTGCATTCCCGTCCTATTTGCCTTTTCGGTGGCTCTTGCTGCTGGCGTTTCCTCCTCCAGATAAGCATTTTCGAGTTGTCTAGTCAACTCTACTATTTCTTCCCCAAAAGCCTTTGCTGTTCCCTTTTGTGTAGTTCTTTTTATGATCTCCACGAGATCTTCTGGTGTTTTCTTTGATATGCATTTTGTCGATATTTTTTCTATGATGGTTTGGATATTTGAAGGGTTTTCTCCTACCACTGTAAGGGCTTTTCCCCTTAATTTTGATACAACGACGCAAACAGCGATCTCGTTGTTTGCGTCTTCCACTACGGCCTTTAACGCTTTTAAGGCTGCAATAAATGTCACAGCTTCTTTTTCGTTGCCGTTGTATGTCGGCACTAGTGCCGACGCGATTTTAATGATTTCTACTGGCGAAGTCATTGTTTGTGAAACTTTATCCAGACTTTTTTTCTCGTAATATTGGACGAGTTCCGTCAATTCACAGTAGATTTTTCTACTGCTTCTTACCAGATTATTTATTTCGTCCTCTTTTATTTTTCCTTCGAGTTTGACAAGGTCGATTTGTAATTTTTCGTACCCGTCGTTAATTTGTTTTTTTATTATTTTAATCTGACACGACCTAAAAGTTTTTGCAATGTCTTTTAGCCGGTCTTTAATGTTTTCTAAATTTGATATATGCTCCGTTAGTGAAGATGCCATGAAATAATTTGACTATCACTTTTTTTTTGTTTAATTATCTATGATCTCATTTATTGCGAGAGCCTTAACAATTTCGACTGTGGCTGCCGCCGTATCCAACGCTTCTTTTCTTGGTGTAGCCCTCTTACAAAAAATGACGCTTTCTGTAGACGCGAGAATTTTGGAAAGGTTTACCTTCTCGTGTTCATTGAACATCCATTTCACGAACTGCAGTGCTTTTCTGTAGTTACTGCGTGCTGCTTGTTGTTGTTTCTTGATGCTTGCTCGCATCTCGTCTGGTCTGTTTCCTGCGTCTGGTTTTCGTTGTCGCTTTCTTCCTGCAGATGCTGCCTCGGCTTTGAAGGGGTTGTTTTTGTGTTTTTGCCTTGCTGCGTTGTTTCTTCCGGCTGGTCGCTGTGCTTCCTGTGGTGCTCGGGTTGAAATGTGCACTTTTCACTCACTCACTTGGTATTTATACCTTTTTACTTTGGCAGTGACAAAACTTTGATGGCTTGTTTGTGTGCCTGTGCCTTAACCATTCTGTATAATGTTTTGAATAACTTAACTACGCAAATTATGATCATAAGCGCCAGAATCAAATTTAGTTTGAGTTCGTGGGCTTCGTGTTGCTCCGTATGAATGTTCTGGGTTTGCACAATAGTTAAGTCGTTGTTTCCTTTCACATCCGTTTCCGGTTTCGAGTTATCATTACCCATACTAGCTTTATATGTGTTTTCACTAAATAAGTTTAACGGCACAAACACTGCACTTATTGTTTGTAACTCACTTCCGCGCTTCGCTTGCGGTCTCAAGTTCACTTTTGTTTTTGTTTTTACAACCTGCGACACTGCACTTGTTGCTTACTGTCGATGTTTATAAACACTGCTCTTGCTATGGTTTGCACCTGATAGTCACTTGTTTCTCACGCTTTTGCTCGATTTTTGTTTACGCGCACTTATTTGGGACGATATGTCGATTGCTTACGCGCACTTGTTTAAACTGTCACGGTCGCCATGTGGTGTTTGGAATTATTGTTGTTGGTTCGGTACGGGTTCGCGTCATAGGCCTAGTGGCAGCGCTGAGTTAGCACAAAGCGAACTTCCAGTTATGCTAAACCGTGGGAACGACGTTATGCCACTTAGCATACTGTAATGTGATCGAACGTACGCGGGGCCGTCGTGCACCGTTTTTGCGGGGAGTCAGTCTTTACTGACATGAGCTGAGGTGAAACAAACTATTCGAAGCGGACTGATTTGATCGTCCAGGCGATCATGGAAACCCGGAAGGAGTTTCCCTTACTGGAAATGTTGGAGTTTAGAAGCCTTACCTTGGGTAGGGGGACATAACTAAACTCTTGAAATAAGTTGGTACACGAAGTTTTTAGGAAGCGTAACGTCCTATCTTGGCAGTCCGAACGAATCTGACTTGCCACGGTCGGAATTGGTTTTATTTATACTCAATAAGTTTCGTACATTTGGTTTTGGAATGTGTTTTTGTCCTAATTAAAGGTTATTGATATGAGGTGCAATTTATACATTATATTGGAGTGAGGTGTCTATGTTTTTACGAAGGTTCTGGAAAGTATAAACTGTTCTAGCTAATAACGGGTGCGTTCGTCGATCTTTGCCTACACTGCGCTTTTAGCAATAAGTTGCTATGCGTTCTCTGATTGTCCACTTTACCGCAGTAACGCTTGAATTGCTTATGTAGCCCGTTTCGGTTGTTTTTGATAAGTGTGTCACGTCTGTTATTTGTTTGAATGGACGGCCTGAACTCTTCCGGTTGCGGTGCTATGGTATGATCTGATTTGCTGAATGTGTTAAAATGTATGTGTTACAATGGTGTGGTTTGGCTTTCTAAAATGTGTTACAATGTGTCTATAGCTGATAGTGTGTATTATAATAAGTTCTGTATAGCAGATATGCTACAATACGTTAACCTTTCGGATTGGGGTTTTGCTGACCGGCCAGCTGATACACGGTGCGTTTGTTGGAGACAGTAGAGCCTTACCTTGGGTAGGGGGACAATACTGCTCATAAGCGAGTTGAAGAGACAAGATGTACGATCCTATGTCCGATCAGAACTGACCTTCTGTCCGTTCTGATAGCTTTATTTATACTCCCATCTTTAGAAAGCTAGCGCACATTTGTTCACCAGATGTTTACGCTCGTAACTTTCTCTTTCGCAACTTGATGCGTTTTGACAAACGCATGTTTGTCAAGAGGGTCGCCTTCCTGGTGGGCTTTTACAATTTACAATGATTTGCTTAAGGTCTAATGCGTTTCTTATGCTAATTGTTCTTCCTTATTTATGACCTACTTTGGAGGTCTTCCTTGTTTATTTCCTACTTGGGTGGTGCGACCACCATGGTAAAACACGGAACTGCGTGTGCAGTAAAGCACGGGACGCATGTGCAGTGTTTTACTCGGCTGTTAGCATTCATGCGTCAAGCGGGTACGCGATAGCATGGATGCTACAGCAGCTGCCGCGTCCATCACAACTCCCCCTCTAGATACCCTTTCCCCATCGTTTGGCCTCCGCTCCATCCCCCATGCACCTGACCAGGCGTTTACATCACCCCCGATCACGGTGTCTCGATTCCGTGGGAGCACAGACGCAATTTCGGTCCATAAGCGTTTGTACTCCTCGACAGTCAAATCGGAACCCACGGGTGTTAGATAAACGGAGCAGAAAAAGATTCCCCGCATCTCGACCACAACGAAGTCCTCGCGTTGGTTGTCAACGATGCGCTGAAAAGGATAATCCCCAACTGATACCACTGCTACCCGGCCAGTGGTATCGGTAACCCAATTGCTGTTATTACTCGGCACCCAATAGGGGTCCAAAATAATCAGAATATCACAACCCACGGCCCGAGAACTTGCAAAAGCAAGAATATTCTCCAATAAGAATCCAACACATAGTATGGAGATAATTAAGCTCCGACAGGACAGACAAAGTCGCACACGAAACCAGGATTCCTCGATCCCTTCTCGATACATTGCGTACACACAAGTGCACGTCTTACATACACGTTTCCCTTCCCTCCTTTCCATCCATCCATTCCCTCCTTTCCCTCCTTCCATCCACTCCTTTCCCACCCACCCTTCCCACCTTTCCCTCTTTTCCCACCATCCCTTCCCTCCTTTCACACCCTCCTTTCCCACCTTTCCTCCTTCTCCTCACTCCTTCCTTCCATCCTTTCCCACACTCCTTCCCTCTTTTCCATCAACCCTTCCCTCCTTTCAATCCTTTCCCTCCTTACCCTCCCTCCTTTCACTCCTTCCCCATCCTTTCCCTCTATCCCTACACTCCTTTTAATCCCTCCTTTCCCTCCTTTCCCTACTTTCCCTCCTTCACTTCCCTCCTTTCCTTAAATCCTTTTCCTCCTTTCCCTCCCTCCTTTCCCTCCTTCCCTTCCCTCTTTTCCCTTCCCTCCTTTCCCTCCTTTCCATCCATCTCTTCCCTCCCTTCCCTCCTTACCCACCTACCTTTCACTTCTTTCCCACCCTTTTTTCACTCATTTCCCACCTTTCCCTCCTTTCCTTCCCTCCTTTCCCACTCTCCTTTTCTCTCCTTTTCCTCCTTTCCCTCCTTCACCGCCCTCCTTTCTTACCTTCACCATCCTCCTTCCCTCCTTTCCATCCTTCCCTCCCTTTTTCCACCCTCCGTTCCCTCCTTTCCCTCCTTTCCATCCCTCCTTTCCCTCCTACCCCTCCCTCCTTCCCCTCCCTCCTTCCCCGCCCCTCCTTCCCAACCCTCCTTCCCCACCCTCCTTCCCTTTCCTCCTTTTCCACCCTGATTTCCCTCCTTTCCCACCTTCCCCACCCTCGTTCCCCCCCCCCCTTCCATTCCCCCCTTTTCATCTCCCTTCCTTTTCCTCTTTCCCTCCATCCTTTCCTCTTTTCCTTCCCTCCCTACCCTCATTTTCCACTCTGTCCACCATCCCTTTCCTCCTTTCTTTCCTTCCCTTTCCACCTTTCCCACCCTGCTTTCCCTCCTTTCCCTCCTTTCACTCCCTCCTTTTCCTCTTTCCCCACCCTCCTTTCCCATTTTACCTTCCCTCCTTTCCCTCTTTCACTAGCCTCCTTTCCCTCCTTCACTACCTTCCTTTCCCTCCTGCCCCTCCCCCATTCCCCTCCTTTTCCTCCTTCCCTTCTCCCTTCCCTCTACCCCTTTCCCTCCTTTCCATGCATCGCTTTTCTCATTTCCCCCCTTTCCCTCCTTTCCTTCCCTCCTTACACTCTTTCCTTTCCCTCCTTTCCCTCTTTTCCCACCATCCCTTTCCTGCTTTCCCTCTCTCCATCCCCTCCTTCCCTCCTTCCCTTCCCTCGTTTCCCTCCTTCCCTTCCCTCTTTTCACTCCTTCCCTCCCTCCTTTCCCTCCTTTTCCTCCATCCCTCCCTCCTTTCCGTCTATCCCTTCCCACTTTCCCTTCCCTTCTTTGATTTCAGCAGGTCTCTGCATGACACTCTAAGAGCGTCGCGTTTATGACACCCGGTGTGACAGATCGACCTGAATAATAATCTGTGGATGATATTTAATTTCATCCGTCCACTTATTAAAGCATTTGTTTTTCTGCTTTAAAAAACATTTTAATTGATTTTAGACTAGCAGCATACTTTTTTGAATAGTCGCAATCGATTCTTGAATAGCATCCTCCAGTTTTTTGTTACGAGCAATGGATTGTTGACTAGGAGCAATTGATTTCAGCAGACCGGTTGCTGGCGCGGAGTGACCAGATTGTTTTTAGAGGTAGGAACTCTAAAGCAAATACGGTATTTTTCTATATGACAGTCTAAGAGCGTCGCGTTTATAATACCCGGTGTGACAGATAGACTTGAATAGTAATCTGTGGAAATATTTAATTTCATCCGTCCACTAGTTTAAAGCATTTGTTTTACTGTTATATATCATCCACAAAATCAGAGATATTTTATCCGATAGGTTTAATTCTTTTTTTTTTATTGATACAAATGCATAAAAAGTATCTAAAAACATCAACTACCAACTAATTACCTAGTTACACAAATAAACTAAATAAAAATCATCCAAGCATCCGCTGTAGAGTAACGCTGATCAGCCTTTACTAGAGTTTTCTAATAGAGATTTGTGCATTCCATAGCCTCATTCAGTAGACCCGTCGTTCGTAATGGGCGTCTCCAAATGCACTCTCTTCCCATCCCTCCGTTGTGGCGCTCCACCGCGTGGAAGAGGTAATTGGAGTGCCAATTACTACTACGGTAAGGGGCCTCTTTCCCTTCTTTCCATACTTTCCCTACTCTCCCTTCCACATTTTCCTCGTTTCCGACTCACCTTTCCCTCCTTTCCCACCCTCCTTTTCCTCATTTCATTCCCTCCTTTCCCTCCTTCCCATCCAACCGTTTCCTCCTTTCCCACCCTCCTTTCTCATCTTTCCCTCCTTCCCTTCCCTCCTTTCCCTTCTTTTACTCCACCGCATGGAAGAGGAAATTCCCCATTACTACTACGGTACTCCTCCTCCCATTACTACGGGCTCCTTTCCCTCCTTTCCCTTAATCCCTTCCCTCCCTTCCATCCATCCTTTCCCTTTTCTCTTTCCCTCCATCCTTTCCCTCCTTCCACCCTTTCCATACATCCCTTCCCTCCTTACCCTCCTTTCCCACATTTCCCTCATTTCCCAACTTTCCCTCCTTTCCCTCCTTTCCTTCCTTTCCCTCCTTTCCCTCCTTTCCCTCCTTTCCCTCCTTTACCTCTTTTCCATCCTTTCCCTCCTTCCCTTCCTTCCCATCACTCCTTTTCCTATTTTCCATCCTTTCCTTCCTTTCCCTCCTTCCCACAACTCCTTTCCCTCCCTCCTTCCACTCCTTTCCCTCCCTCCTTTCCCTCCCCCTTTCCCTCCTTCCCTTCCCTCCTTTTCGTCCTTTCCATCATTTCCCTTCCTTCTTCCCCTCCTTCCCTCCTCCCTAACCGACCTTCCTTTCCCAACTTACCCTCCTTTCCCTGCTTTCCCACCATCCTTTCCATCCTTCCTTTCCCTCCTTTCCCTCCTTTCCCTACTTTCCCTCCCTTCACTCCCTTCCCTCCTTCCCTTACCTTCTTTGATTTCAACAGGTCCCTGCATGACAGTCTAAGAGCGTTGCATTTATAACACCCGGTGTGACAGAGAGACTTGAATAATAATCTGTGGATAATATTTAATTTCATCCGTCGATTAGTTTAAAGCATTTGTTTTACTGTTATATATCATCCACGAAATAAGAGATATTTTTGTGAAAGGATTATCATTGGTAGGTTTTTTCGAATTGATACAAATCCATAAAATGTATCTTAAAACATCAACTACTAACTAACTAAGTAACACAAATAAACTGAATAAAAATCATCCAAGCATCCACTGTAATGTAACGCTGATCAGCCTTTACTAGAGTTTTCTAATAGAGATTTGTGCGTTCCATAGCCTCACTCAGTAGACCCGTCGTTCGTAATGGGCGTCTCCAACTGCACTCTCTTCCCTTCCATCCGCTGTGGCGCTCAACCGCGTGGAAGAGGCAATTAGAGTCCTTATGACTACTATGGTACGGGCTCCTTTCCCTCCTTCCCCTTGTCCATTCCATCCTTTCCCACCCTCCTTTCCCTAATTTCCTTCCCTCCTTTGCCTCCTTCACCTCTCTCCTCCGATCCTTTCCATCCTTCCCTTCCCTCCTTTCCCTCCTTTCCCACCCTCCCATACCTCCTTTCCCACCATTCCTTCCTTCCCTTCCCTACTTTCCCTACTTTCCTTCCTTTCCCTCCTTACCCTCACTCCCACACTTCCTTACACTTCCACCTTTTCCTCCTTCCCCTCCCTCTTCCCCTACTTTTTCTCCTTCCTCTCCCTACTTGCCTTCCTTTTCCCTCCTCCAACCCTCCTTTCCCTCCTTGACCAACTTCCTTCCCTCCTTTCCTTCCACACTTTCCTTCCTTTCCCTCCTTTCCCTCCTTTCCATCCTTTCCCTCCTTTCCGACCTTTCCCTCCTTTCACTCCTTTCCCTCCCTCCATCCCTTCCTTCCCCTCCCTCCTTTCCCACCATTCTCTGCTTCCTTTCCCTCCTTTCCCTTCCTCCATTCCATCTTTTTTCACCATCCCTTCCCTCCTTTCCCTCCATTCCTTCCTTCCCATCTCTACTTTCCCTACTTTCCCTCCTTTCCCTCCTTACCCTCCCCTCTCACTTCCTTTCACTTCCACCTTTTCCTCCTTCCCCTCCCTCATTCCCCTCCTTTTTCTCCTTCCTCTCCCTACTTGCCTTCCTTTCCCTCCTTTCCAACCCTCCTTTCTCTCCTTGACCAACTTCCCTTCCCTCCTTTCCTTCCACACTTTACTTCCTTTCCTCCTTTCCCTCCTTTCCCTCTTTTCCCTTCTTCTTTCCCTTCTTTCTTTCCTTCATTCCGTCCTTTCATTCGTTCCCCTCCTTCCTTCCGCTCCTTCTTTCCTTCCCTTCCCTTCTTTCCCTCCTTTCCCCACCATCCCTTCCCTCTTTCCCTCTCCTTTCCCTCCTTTCCCCTCCTTTCTTTCTTTTCCCTCCTTTCCCTTCCTTCCTTTGTTTCTTCTCCTCCTTTCCCTCCTTTCCTCCTTACTTACCCTTCCCCCCCTTCCCTCCCCCTCCTTACCCTGCTTTCCCTCTTTTCCCTCCTTTCCTGCCTTCTCTTTCCTCCCTTCTTCCTTTCCCTACTTTCCCTCCTTTCCCTCCTTTCCCTCCTTCCATCACCTCCTTTCCCACCCACCTTTCCCTTCTTTCCCACCTTTCCTTCTCTCCTTTCCCTCTTTTCTATCCTTCCCTTCCCTCCTTTTCCTCCTTTCCCTTCATCCCTTCCTTTCTTTCCCTCCTTTCCCTCCTTTCCTTCAATCCTTTCCCTCCCTCCTTTTCCTCCTTTCCCATCCTCCTTTCCCTCCGTTCCTAACCCACCGTTCCCTACTTCCCTTTCCTCCTTCCCTCCTTCCCTTCCCTCTTTCCCCACTGTTCCCTCCTTTCCCTCCCTCCTTCTCCTCCTTTTCCACCTTCACTTTACTCCTTCCCTACTCTCCTTTCCGTCCTTTTCATCCATCCCTTCCCACCTTTCACTCCTTTCCATCATTTCACTACTTTCCCTCCTTTTCCTCCTTTCCCTCCTTTTCCTCCTTTCCCTCCTTCCCTCACCTCCTTTCCCACCGTCCTTTGCCTCCTTCCCTCACCTCCTTTCCCACCATCCTTTCCCTCTGTTTTATCTGCTTTCGGATGTTGTTTCTGCAAGCCGTAGACTTATTTTAGGCAGCTTGAGGCAAGCGCCAAAATTTAAATCTATTTACCCAGAGAGTCGATCCGAAAAGATCGTTCGTGTAGCATTCGCTTCTATTTATAATATTTCGGTTTACCGCCATTCCGTTCCCATCCAACCTTTTCCTTTCGCGTTGGCCGATTATCCTTCTCTAATATTCCACGCTTCCAATCTCTCAAACCTATGGTTTAGCTCTAGCCATCCTACACTGTCAGTGCCGCTCAACTCTGTTTGTAACATTGCCTTCCGCAGTGTGACGTCAAGGTAAACAAATTCTTGCGTCTCACTCCTCTCATGCGCACTGACAGCTGTTACCATGTGCTCGACCATGCCACTATTCCGTCTCGCCAGTGCTAAATCGAATTGTGTTTTACCACCTCTCACGTCTAATACGGCCAATTACGTTGCTGCCCTTTGAAAATACCCCTTGCGTACCCGCCGCGGCCCGTCTGACTTGCACATGTTTCGCATAAACTACAGATTGCACCCACCCATTAGGCCAAAGCTACGTGGTAAGTGTTCATCAACAACTACCGTCTTCATCGATCGGCCGGGAGACTGGCCGACACGGTTAAACGGCCACTTTACCACCGGACCGAAGAACTCCATCATAAGCGCTTCGTAGTCAACCTCGGCAACCCCTTCCATCAACTCGCGGGCTGCTTCGCACTGTTTGTTCCGTGGCCGGTGGAGAGTGACGGCGCTGCATGAGTGTACCGCACTGACCTTTTCATCCTTTTCCTCCATTCCCTCCTTTCCCTCCTTTCCCTGCTTTCCCTCCTTTCCCTCCTTTCCCACCTTTCCCACCTTTATCTCCTTTCCTCCATTCTCTCCTTTCCCTCCTTTCCCTCCATCCCTTTCCCTCCTTTCCCTCCATTCCCTCCTTTCCCTCCTTTCCCTCCTTTCCCTCCTTTCCCTCCTTTCCCTACATTTCCTTCTTTCCCTTCTGTCCCTCCATTCCCTTCTTTCACTCCTTTCCATCCTTTCCTTCTTTTCCCTTTTTCCCTCCTTTCCCTCCATTCCCTCCTTTCACTTCGTTCCTCTCTTTCCCTCCTTTCCCTCCTTTCCCTCCTTTCCCTCCTTTTCTTCAGTTCCCTGCTGCCCTCCATTCCCTCCTTTTACTTCTTTCCCTCCTTTTCTCCTTTTCGTCCTTTCCCTTCTGTCCCACCATTCCCTTCTATCACTTCTTTCCTCATTTCCCTTCAATCCCTCTTTCCATCCTTTCTCACCATTCCCTCCTTTCGCTTCGTTCCTCTTTTTCCCTTTTTTTTCCCTCCTTTCCCCCCTTTCCCTCTTTTCCCTTTTGTGTCACCATTCCCTTCTTTCTCTCCTTTCCTTCCTTTTCCTCCTTTTCTACCATTATCTCCTTTCCCTCCTTTTGCTCCTTCTCTCCTATCCCTTCTTTGCCTCCTTTCCCTCCTTTTCCTCCATTCCTTCCTTACCTTCCTTTCCATCCTATCCTCCTTTCCCTCCTATTCCTCCTTTCCCTCCTTTTCCTCCTTGTCATCCTTCCCTCCTGTCCTTCCTATCCCTCCTGTCCCTCCTTTCCCTCCTTTCCTCTATTCCCTCTTTTCCTCCTTTCCCTCCTTTCCTTCCTTCCCTCTGTTCGGATCGTCTCAGTGGTATGAGTGTTAATTGCGGTAGTGAATTTTGCTTGATATTATTTCCGATGTTCGCTTCTTGAAGTTCTCCTACGTTGTGTTTTTATTCTAATAACTATAGAACCGGTATGAACAACCGGTTCTAACGCTTACGGTTCACCACTTTCGTTCACCGTTCCCCGATCAACAAATTCAATATGATCTAAAACCGAACATAGCGGCCACCTAAATTTACTTAATCTACTATAGAGTTTTCTTTCCTGGTTAATTATTAAATCTCTCAAAAGGCAATAGACTAATTTTCGACACCGGACGCTTGAAAATGCTTTCAATGTCACGACGCGAACTATCTCATCTGGTCCTGGATGTATTTCTACTATGCGTCCTAAGGGCCACGATAAAGGCATAGAGTCGTCTTCTTTAACAATATCATTTGGTCTACTTTAATCGGAGTAATCTTCCTACCACGCTGTTGAACGTTATGTAACTCGGATAAATATTCCTTCTTCCATCTTCTCCAATGACGCTGTACTGTTTGATGAAGCACCTGATATTTGTGTAGCCTATTTTCTACTTTTAGGGTATATCGTCCTCTGGAAGGGCATTTAAACGCTGTTCCAATCGAAAAATGGCCTGGGGTTAATATATCTAGTTCCTCAGGATCTTCGGACAAAGGCGTTAATGTATTAGACCATTAACTTAATAGTGCTGTCCACTTGCGATAGAACCGTAACCATTTCACCAAAGGTTATTTATGCGTGCCTATTACTTTCGTAAGCCCTCTCTTGGTTGATTTTACAGCCGCCTCCCAAAGGCCACCAAAGTTCGGTGCCCTAGGCGGAATAAACTCCCATTCTATACCTTGTCTTGTAGCTGCTACCTGGATATCATTCAAACTTTTCTCGCATTGAAACATATCATAGAGTTCCCTTAAACAGTTACTGACACCCTAGAAGTTCAATCCGTTATCCGAAAATACTTTCGTAGGAATGCCCCGACGTGCGATGAATCGCCAAAACGCTGCCAAGAAGGCTGTGTCAACAAATCTTCTACAAGCTCAATGTGTACGGCTTTACACTGAAGCACACGAACACGGCGATGTAAGCTTCCTGTTGAGCAGTCGTCGATGGACTGGTTTGAGGTACACTGGGTCGCAGTAGTCTATGCCCACTATCGAAAACGGTCGCGAAGGGGTGATACGATCTATTGTAGTTGTCCGGGGGGTTGAAACACGGGCACAGGGTTCAACATAAAAACAACAATACATTTCGATAAATATGATTTGCCAATGTACGCGCCTTAAGAATCCAATATTCCATCCTGAGAGAACTAAGTGTTGATGTAGGCCCTCCATGCAACGACATACGATGATAGGCTTCGACGATTGCTCTCAAAAACATTCCCGTTGCTGGCATTATTCAAGGATGCTTTACTGCATAACTGGCGCTGCCAAGACCTAGGCGGCCACCAACTCGCAGTAGACCATCTTTATCCAAATATGGTCGTAATTTGCGAATTCTCGAATTGGCTGGAATCGGACGCTGATGGGAAAGTTCCTTGATCTCATCCAGGAATGTTTATGTGTACGGTTAATATTAACCTTTTCTGGCTCGTTGCAGTTCACTGAAGCTGATCGGCTCTATAAGTTGTGAAACTTCCCCTTTTTTTCTCCCCTCGTGGCATGTTCATACGAGGGGTTGTGATACGCAGCATCTTCCAATATTTTGAGAAACGATCCAAGTATGGATGTTGTTTCTGCTTTCACTACAGTTAGTACTACCTTTCGCCTTTCTGGTACATCGTCTGCAAGTAGGTTGAGGTGGTCTACATTTTCCCAAAAGTTGTATACGTCTGTAGAATGTAACCATTTTTGCCATGGAACCACGCAGCATTTTCCAATGAATTCTCGGACAAAGTGCCCCTTGATACGATATCTGCCGGATTTTCGATCCCTTTACGTAAAGCCACTGGTGATTTCCGCATTCTTCTTGCACAAGAGCGACGCGATTGGCAACATAGGTCGTCCAGGTATAGGAGGATGACTTTAACCAATGAAGTACCGCCATCGAGTCAGTCCAGAAGAAAGTGGAGTTTTGTTCAAGTTTCATCGCATTGCTCACCTTTTTCAGAGTTTTACCGCCATTACTGCACCACATAACTCCAGTCTAGCCAAACTAACTCTTTTCAAAGGGATGGTTTTGATTTGGCAGCCATAACGTCGTTTTTATCTTCTCCATCATCAATCGATCGTGCATACAAACAAGCTCCATACGCTTTCCGATGCATCCGAGAAGCAATGAAATTCAAATATTGAGGCTTCTGTGGCTACGATGTAACGCGGAACCGTAAAGTTCGACAATAACGGTAGCTGTGGTTGGAACTTAGTCCATTTCTCAGCCAGCTCGATGGGTAAAGGATCATCCCAGCCCTTAGTTGTAATCCATAACTGCTGCATGCGAATCTTGGCCCAGAAATGACCGGAGCAATTAATCCTAGGGGGTCAAACAGTCTTGCACCAAGAATATACCAAACGCCTTGTTAACGGAGCAGGTGTCGAATGAGTATTTTACGTTAAGTGCAGATTGTCAGAAGCAGGTAACCAAGAGATGCCTAATGCATTGATATTTCTTCTTCGAGAGTAAATGATATTTCGCTGTCAGTGGCCCGTGTTTCTGGGGAAACAGCTTTTATTATCGATGTCTTATTCGAGCACCACTTTTTGAATTCAAAGCCTCCCTTTTTTAATATTTGAATTAATTTCATTTGCAATTGTAAAGCTTCGTTTTCGCTTTAGCCCCGCCAATAAAATCATCCACATAGAAATTTTCTCGCAGAGCCCTTTGAGCAAGGGGGTATGTTTCGCCTTCATCAACAGCAAGCTGTAACAACCTCGCGTGGCTAAAAACGATGATGGTTTGAGTCCAAACGTAACTCTCTGTAGTTCGTATGTGCCAATAGGGGTTTCTTCTTCGGACGATCGCCAAGGATGCGCTGAAGAGGGGTCTGATCCACATGTACCTTTACCTGCAGATACATTTTCTCTATATCTACATTATATCTATATCTATGCTACCAATGCTACACGATGCATCCGAAAACACAGCAACAGATCAAATAGGGGATCTTGAACAACCGTCCTACAAGTAGAGCTTCATTTAAAGAGAAACCCTATGAAGTTTTAGCAGAACCATCAAATACTGGCCTGATTTTCGTGCTTGTGCTGGGTGCTTTTAAAACCGGGTGATGTGGAAGATAACAGATTGGCTGATGTGTGACCTTTCTTCTTCTTCTGATATCTTGTTCAGATATCCTCTAGTCATATACTCATCGATGACAGCGTTATAGCCCCTTTTCAACTCTGGATCGCGCTTGAATCGCCGCTCGAGTTGCAGGAAACGCTTAAGTGCTACATCTAGAGAGCCCCCAATCATTTCCTTGAAATTAGTCTTAAATGGAAGCTTCACACGTATCTACCCTCTATGTCTCTTGTGTGATACTGCCGATAATGCTCCTCACAATCACGTTCTTCTTGAGATTGTTTAGTTGATACTGGTAACTCGTCAACTACCCAAAGGAGTTCTATCTGTTTGGCCAAATCGTACTCATCGCTGACAGTACACACGCTAGCTTCTGGTATATTACATCGAGGGATGCACTGTATTTTACCCATGGTGGATCCAACCAAAAACTGTTTTGACTAAAGCTGGTAGTGGTCCTTCGGCCTTTTTAATATAAGGTCGGTTTCCTTCGACTGACAAAAATCGACAAAAATTCCGATCCCAATAGCAATTCTATGTCTTGCATTTTATCAAAATTTGGATCGGCAAGGTCGAAATCTCTAGGTAAGTTGGTTCTTATTGCTGCTATGTCTACACTTGGTTGATATCCAGTAATCCTCGGCATCAACACAAAATCCATCTGCTGCTCATACTTCTTTTTCGAGCAGCAATTGATGTGGATACGGATCTCGAGGTAGAAACACTCCGCCTACCAACACCAAACAGCCGCATGCCATTTATGTTTTTCGCCAAACCGAGTCGTTCACAGAGGGCTTCTGTCATTGTTGTTACGCCTGGTAACAATTTGGTGAGCAGCTGGATAGACTTTCTTAGAACTGGCTTGTTCGTATATAACATGTATTTGCTCTGTTTAAAAATTAGTCTTTCTTCGTTCGATTGACTTTTGCTACTGGCCTAACTTTCTCGATGGCGCCTATTTCTCGAACAGCTGACCAGTCTTGACCGCACTTGACCCTTTTTCGCGACCACTGCCGAACTTTATCCTAATTGGCCCTATTTTTGATAATCTATCTGTTTCGCCTTTGGGGTTACTTTTTTGTTCTTATCTGTTTTTCAGCGCCATCTGGTGCTTTCCTCGTAAGTTATTCGAGCTGTCCTTGACAACTCGTTGTTTTGATAAACATTGCGGCTGGTGATCTACACGAGGTAGATATCGTGCCAACAGTCATCAATTAACTTGTGTACCATTATCTAATAGGGCTTTTCACATAAATTAATTGCCCGTTTGCTGATTTAACCTTTATAATTGCCGTAGATAGCAATACTTGATTCGCATTTGCTACCGAATACTAATACCGTCAAATTGGTTACCTCGTACTGTCCATCGAAACGTCGATCTTCGAATCGAAACCACGGATCGTAAGTAGTAAAATTCTCTCCTTTCCTCCAGTCCCTCCTTCGCCTTCTTTCCTTACACTCCCTTTTTCCTCTTACTCTCTTTTCCCTCCGTCACTGATGACAATTTAGGCTTAAAACCAAAGCGTTCTAGGTCAATACTTGCTGACTAGCTACGTCATGCAACGTTACAGCGATGCGCGCTGATTTAACGATTTAATGGAAAACATAGGCTTAGACGAATATGCTGATCGACGACGGTCAGAGTATACATTCATGGAATACTTAATGAAGACATTATTTGCCAAGAGCCAGTTGGTGCGTTTATTTTTGTGCTTAAGTTAGCGTGTACTGTGCCTGTCTTGGGCTGCTGCTCCGAAGACACTCTCGTGTGCGCGACAAATGGTGGCTCAAAGAGAACGCATCAACCAACGGATCAGCAAGTAGTCAAATTTCTTCCTTCC
>NW_024427790.1:0-63500 GCF_017562075.2 Anopheles merus
GTGAAAAAATTATGTCTCTATCTCTTCTGGTTCAAAAGTTAGGGCCGTTTAAAGTTAGACGTTTTTTTCTTCAAAACTGCTTTTTCATGTGTTTCTAAGATGTTCCATAGCATCCCAAGTACTTTGGACCAGGTTCTATGTCATTTGGGATGTTCCATGGTCGTCTCAAGTACTTGGGACCAAGTTTCTATGTCATTGGAACATGTTCCATGGTGGTCCCAAGTACTTTGGACCAAGTTTCTATGTCATTGAAACATGTTTCAAGTGCGTTGGAAACCACTAACTTTAGATGCCATATACTATCTCCTGCGTTGCTCTGATCTAAAACAAAAAAAATTGTATTGCCCAACTTTTAATTTCCTTTCCAACGGTGAAAAAATATGTCTCTCTCTTCTGGTTCAAAAGTATGGCCGTTTAAAGTTAGACGTTTTTTTTCTTCCAAATGCTTTTTTTCATGTGTTTCTAAGATGTTCCATAGTCGTATCCAAGTACTTTGGACAAAGTTTCTATGTCATTTGAGGATGTTCCATGGTCGTCTCAAGTACTTTGGACCAAGTTTCTATGTCATTGAAACATGTTTCAAGTGCGTGGGAAACCACTAACTTTAGATGCCATATACTATCTCCTGCGTTGCTCTGATCTTAAACAAAAAAAAATTTGTATTGCCCAACTTTTAATTTCCTTTCCAACGGTGAAAAAATTATGTCTCTATCTCTTCTGGTTCAAAAGTTATGGCCGTTTAAAGTTAGACGTTTTTTTCTTAAACAGCTTTTTTCATGTGTTTCTAAGATGTTCCATAGGCATCCCAAGTACTTTGGACCAGGTTTCTATGTCATTTGAGGATGTTCCATGGTCGTCTCAAGTACTTTGGACCAAGTTTCTATGTCATTGGAACATGTTCCATGGTGGTCCCAAGTACTTTGGACCAAGTTTCTATGTCATTGAAACATGTTTCAAGTGCGTTGGAAACCACTAACTTTAGATGCCATATACTATCTCCTGCGTTGCTCTGATCTTAAAACAAAAAAATGTGTATTGCCCAACTTTTAATTTCCTTTCCAACGGGTGAAAAAATTATGTCTCTATCTCTTCTGGTTCAAAAGTTATGGCCGTTTAAAGTTAGACGTTTTTTTCTTCCAAACTGCTTTTTTCATGTGTTTCTAAGATGTTCCATAGTCATCCCAAGTACTTGGACAAAGTTTCTATGTCATTTGAGGATGTTCCATGGTCGTCTCAAGTACTTTGGACCAAGTTTCTATGTCATTGGAACATGTTCCATGGTGGTCCCAAGTACTTTGGACCAAGTTTCTATGTCATTGAAACATGTTTCAAGTGCGTTGGAAACCCTAACTTTAGATGCCATATACTATCTCCTGCGTTGCTCTGATCTTAAAACAAAAAAATTGTATTGCCCAACTTTTAATTTCCTTTCCAACGGTGAAAAAATTATGTCTCTATCTCTTCTGGTTCAAAAGTTATGGCCGTTTAAAGTTAGACGTTTTTTTCTTCAAAACAGCTTTTTTCATGTGTTTCTAAGATGTTCCATAGGCATCCCAAGTACTTTGGACCAGGTTTCTATGTCATTTGAGGATGTTCCATGGTCGTCTCAAGTACTTTGGACCAAGTTTCTATGTCATTGGAACATGTTCCATGGTGGTCCCAAGTACTTGGGACCAAGTTTCTATGTCATTGAAACATGTTTCAAGTGCGTTGGAAAACTCTAACTTTAGATGCCATATACTATCTCCTGCGTTGCTCTGATCTTAAAACAAAAAAAAATTGTATTGCCCAACTTTTAATTTCCTTTCCAACGGTTGAAAAAATTATGTCTCTCTCTTCTGGTTCAAAAGTTATGGCCGTTTAAAGTTAGAGTTTTTTTTCTTCCAAACTGCTTTTTTCATGTGTTTCTAAGATGTTCCATAGTCATCCAAGTACTTTGGACAAGGTTTCTATGTCATTGGAGGATGTTCCATGGTCGTCCTAAGTACTTTGGAGACACTTGTCATGATGTTGGGGCATGTTGTAAAGTGGTCTAGTGTGCTTTTGGACAAAGTTTCTATGTCATTGAGGATGGTCCATGGTAGTCCAAGTTACTTTGGAGGACACTGCAATGATGTGGAGCATTTTAAAGTGGTTAGTGTTTTTTGGTACAAAGTTTCTATGTCATTGAGGATGTTCCATGGTCGTTCAGTACTTGGAGCCACTTGCATGATGTTGGAGATGTTGTAAAGTGGTCTAGTGTACTTGGACAAAGTTTCTATGTCATTTGGGATGTTCCATGGTCGTCTCAAGTACTTTGGACCAAGTTTCTATGTCATTGAAACATGTTTCAAGTGCGTTGGAAACCATAACTTTAGATGCCATATATATATCTCTGCGTTGCTCTGATCTTAAAACAAAAAAAATTGTATTGCCCAACTTTTAATTTCCTTTCCAACGGTTGAAAAAATTATGTCTATCTCTCTTCTGGTTCAAAAGTTATGGCCGTTTAAAGTTAGACGTTTTTTTTCTTCCAAACTGCTTTTTTTCATGTGTTTCTAAGATGTTCCATAGTCATCCCAAGTACTTTGGACAAAGTTTCTATGTCATTTGAGGATGTTCCATGGTCGTCTCAAGTACTTTGGACCAAGTTTCTATGTCATTGGAACATGTTCCATGGTGGTCCCAAGTACTTTGGACCAAGTTTCTATGTCATTGAAACATGTTTCAAGTGCGTTGGAAACCTCTAACTTTAGATGCCATATACTATCTCCTGCGTTGCTCTGATCTTAAAACAAAAAAAATTGTATTGCCCAACTTTTAATTTCCTTTCCAACGGTGAAAAAAATTATGTCTCTCTCTTCTGGTTCAAAAGTTATGGCCGTTTAAAGTTAGACTTTTTTTTTCTTCCAAAACTGCTTTTTTCATGTGTTTCTAAGATGTTCCATAGTAATCCAAGTACTTTGGACAAAGTTTCTATGTCATTTGAGGATGGTCCATGGTCGTTCAAGTACTTTGGACCAAGTTTCTATGTCATTGAAACATGTTTCAAGTGCGTTGGAAACCACTAACTTTAGATGCCATATACTATCTCCTGCGTTGCTCTGATCTTAAAACAAAAAAAAATTGTATTGCCCAACTTTTAATTCCTTCCAACGGTGAAAAAATTATGTTCTATCTTTTGGTTCAAAATTATGGCCGTTTAAAGTTAGACGTTTTTTTTCTTCCAAACTGCTTTTTTCATGTGTTTCTAAGATGTTCCATAGTCATCCCAAGTACTTTGGACAAAGTTTCTATGTCATTTGAGGATGTTCCATGGTCGTCTCAAGTACTTTGGACCAAGTTTCTATGTCATTGAAACATGTTCCATGGTGGTCCCAAGTACTTTGGACCAGTTTCTATGTCATTGAAACATGTTTCAAGTGCGTTGGAAACCACTAATTTAGATGCCATATACTATCTCCTGCGTTGCTCTGATCTTTAAACAAAAAAAAATTGTATTGCCCAACTTTTAATTTCCTTTCCAACGGTGAAAAAATTATGTCTCTATCTCTTCTGGTTCAAAAGTTATGGCCGTTTAAAGTTAGACGTTTTTTTCTTCAAAACAGCTTTTTTCATGTGTTTCTAAGATGTCCATAGGCATCCCAAGTACTTGGACCAGGTTCTAGTCTTTGAGGATGTTCCATGGTCGTCTCAAGTACTTTGGACCAAGTTTCTATGTCATTGGAACATGTTCCATGGTGGTCCCAAGTACTTGGACCAAGTTCTATGTCATTGAAACATGTTTCAAGTGCGTGGAAACCTCTAACTTTAGATGCCATATACTATCTCCTGCGTTGCTCTGATCTTTAAAACAAAAACCATTGTATTGCCCAACTTTTAATTTCCTTTCCAACGGTGAAAAAATTATGTCTCTTCTCTTCTGGTTCAAAAGTTATGGCCGTTTAAAGTTAGACTTTTTTTTCTTCCAAACTGCTTTTTTCATGTGTTTCTAAGATGTTCCATAGTCATCCCAAGTACTTTGGACAAAGTTTCTATGTCATTTGAGGATGTTCCATGGTCGTCTCAAGTACTTTGGACCAAGTTTCTATGTCATTGGAACATGTTCCATGGTGGTCCCAAGTACTTTGGACCAAGTTTCTATGTCATTGAAACATGTTTCAAGTGCGTTGGAAACCTCTAACTTTAGATGCCATATACTATCTCCTGCGTTGCTCTGATCTTAAAACAAAAAAAATTGTATTGCCCAACTTTTAATTTCCTTTCAACGGTGAAAAAATTATGTCTCTCTTCTGGTTCAAAAGTTATGGCCGTTTAAAGTTAGACGTTTTTTTTTTCTTCCAAACTGCTTTTTTTCATGTGTTTCTAAGATGTTCCATAGGCATCCCAAGTACTTTGGACCAGGTTTCTATGTCATTTGAGGATGTTCCATGGTCGTCTCAAGTACTTTGGACCAAGTTTCTATGTCATTGGAACATGTTCCATGGTGGTCCCAAGTACTTTGGACCAAGTTTCTATGTCATTGAAACATGTTTCAAGTGCGTTGGAAACCTCTAACTTTAGATGCCATATACTATCTCCTGCGTTGCTCTGATCTTAAAACAAAAAAATTTGTATTGCCCAACTTTTAATTTCCTTTCCAACGGTGAAAAAATTATGTCTCTATCTCTTCTGGTTCAAAAGTTATGGCCGTTTAAAGTTAGACGTTTTTTTCTTCCAAACTGCTTTTTTCATGTGTTTCTAAGATGTTCCATAGTCATCCCAAGTACTTTGGACAAAGTTTCTATGTCATTTGAGGATGTTCCATGGTCGTCTCAAGTACTTTGGACCAAGTTTCTATGTCATTGAAACATGTTTCAAGTGCGTTGGAAACCACTAACTTTAGATGCCATATACTATCTCCTGCGTTGCTCTGATCTTAAAACAAAAAAAAATTTGTATTGCCCAACTTTTAATTTCCTTTCCAACGGTGAAAAAATTATGTCTCTATCTCTTCTGGTTCAAAAGTTATGGCCGTTTAAGTTAGACGTTTTTTTTCTTCCAAACTGCTTTTTTCATGTGTTTCTAAGATGTTCCATAGTCATCCCAAGTACTTTGGACAAAGTTTCTATGTCATTTGAGGATGTTCCATGGTCGTCTCAAGTACTTTGGACCAAGTTTCTATGTCATTGGAACATGTTCCATGGTGGTCCCAAGTACTTTGGACCAAGTTTCTATGTCATTGAAACATGTTTCAAGTGCGTTGGAAACCTCTAACTTTAGATGCCATATACTATCTCCTGCGTTGCTCTGATCTTAAAACAAAAAAATTTGTATTGCCCAACTTTAATTTCCTTTCCAACGGTGAAAAAATTATGTCTCTATCTCTTCTGGTTCAAAAGTTATGGCCGTTTAAAGTTAGACGTTTTTTTCTTCAAAACAGCTTTTTTTCATGTTCTAAGATGTTCCATAGGCATCCAAAGTACTTTGGACCAGGTTCTATGTCATTTGAGGATGTTCCATGGTCGTCTCAAGTACTTTGGACAAAGTTTCTATGTCATTGAAACATGTTTCAAGTGCGTTGGAAACCACTAACTTTAGATGCCATATACTATCTCTGCGTTGCTCTGATCTTAAACAAAAAAAAATTGTATTGCCCAACTTTTAATTTCCTTTCCAACGGTGAAAAAATTATGTCTCTATCTCTTCTGGTTCAAAAGTTATGGCCGTTTAAAGTTAGACTTTTTTTCTTCCAAACTGCTTTTTTCATGTGTTTCTAAGATGTTCCATAGTAATCCCAAGTACTTTGGACAAAGGTCTATGTCATTTGAGGATGTTCCATGGTCGTCTCAAGTACTTTGGACCAAGTTTCTATGTCATTGAAACATGTTTCAAGTGCGTTGGAAAACTCTAACTTTAGATGCCATATACTATCTCCTGCGTTGCTCTGATCTTAAACAAAAAAAATTGTATTGCCCAACTTTTAATTTCCTTTCAACGGTGAAAAAATTATGTCTCTCTCTTCTGGTTCAAAAGTTATGGCCGTTTAAAGTTAGACGTTTTTTTTTCTTCCAAACTGCTTTTTTCATGTGTTTCTAAGATGTTCCATAGGCATCCCAAGTACTTTGGACCAGGTTTCTATGTCATTTGAGGATGTTCCATGGTCGTCTCAAGTACTTTGGACCAAGTTTCTATGTCATTGGAACATGTTCCATGGTGGTCCCAAGTACTTTGGACCAAGTTTCTATGTCATTGAAACATGTTTCAAGTGCGTTGGAAACCTCTAACTTTAGATGCCATATACTATCTCCTGCGTTGCTCTGATCTTAAAACAAAAAAAAATTGTATTGCCCAACTTTTAATTTCCTTTCCAACGGTGAAAAAATTATGTCTCTATCTCTTCTGGTTCAAAAGTTATGGCCGTTTAAAGTTAGACTTTTTTTTCTTCCAAACTGCTTTTTTCATGTGTTTCTAAGATGTTCCATAGTCATCCAAGTACTTTGGACAAGTTTCTATGTCATTTGAGGATGTTCCATGGTCGTCTCAAGTACTTTGGACCAAGTTTCTATGTCATTGAAACATGTTTCAAGTGCGTTGGAAACCACTAACTTTAGATGCCATATACTATCTCCTGCGTTGCTCTGATCTTAAAACAAAAAAAAATTGTATTGCCCAACTTTTAATTTCCTTTCCAACGGTGAAAAATTATGTCTCTCTCTTCTGGTTCAAAAGTTATGGCCGTTTAAAGTTAGACTTTTTTTTCTTCAAACTGCTTTTTTCATGTGTTTCTAAGATGTTCCATAGTCATCCCAAGTACTTTGGACCAAGTTTCTATGTCATTGGAACATGTTCCATGGTGGTCCCAAGTACTTTGGACCAAGTTTCTATGTCATTGAAACATGTTTCAAGTGCGTTGGAAACCTCTAACTTTAGATGCCATATACTATCTCCTGCGTTGCTCTGATCTTAAAACAAAAAAATTTGTATTGCCCAACTTTTAATTTCCTTTCCAACGGTGAAAAAATATGTCTCTATCTCTTCTGGTTCAAAAGTTATGGCCGTTTAAAGTTAGACTTTTTTTTTCTTCCAAACTGCTTTTTTCATGTGTTTCTAAGATGTTCCATAGTCATCCCAAGTACTTTGGACAAAGTTTCTATGTCATTTGAGGATGTTCCATGGTCGTCTCAAGTACTTTGGACCAAGTTTCTATGTCATTGAAACATGTTCAAGTGCGTTGGAAACCACTAACTTTAGATGCCATATACTATCTCCTGCGTTGCTCTGATCTTAAAACAAAAAAAAAATTGTATTGCCCAACTTTTAATTTCCTTTCCAACGGTGAAAAAATTATGTCTCTATCTCTTCTGGTTCAAAAGTTATGGCCTTTTAAAGTTAGACGTTTTTTTTTCTTCCAAACAGCTTTTTCCATGTGTTTCTAAGATGTTCCATAGTCATCCCAAGTACTTTGGACCAGGTTTCTATGTCATTTGAGGATGTTCCATGGTCGTCTCAAGTACTTTGGACCAAGTTTCTATGTCATTGGAACATGTTCCATGGTGGTCCCAAGTACTTTGGACCAAGTTTCTATGTCATTGAAACATGTTTCAAGTGCGTTGGAAACCACTAACTTTAGATGCCATATACTATCTCCTGCGTTGCTCTGATCTTAAAACAAAAAAAAATTGTATTGCCCAACTTTTAATTTCCTTTCCAACGGTGAAAAAATTATGTCTCTATCTCTTCTGGTTCAAAAGTTATGGCCGTTTAAAGTTAGACGTTTTTTTTCTTCCAAACTGCTTTTTTTCATGTGTTTCTAAGATGTTCCATAGTCATCCCAAGTACTTTGGACAAAGTTTCTATGTCATTTGAGGATGTTCCATGGTCGTCTCAAGTACTTTGGACCAAGTTTCTATGTCATTGGAACATGTTCCATGGTGGTCCCAAGTACTTTGGACCAAGTTTCTATGTCATTGAAACATGTTTCAAGTGCGTTGGAAACCTCTAACTTTAGATGCCATATACTATCTCCTGCGTTGCTCTGATCTTAAAACAAAAAAAATTGTATTGCCCAACTTTTAATTTCCTTTCCAACGGTGAAAAAATTATGTCTCTCTCTTCTGGTTCAAAAGTTATGGCCGTTTAAAGTTAGACTTTTTTTTTCTTCCAAACTGCTTTTTTTCATGTGTTTCTAAGATGTTCCATAGTAATCCCAAGTACTTTGGACAAAGTTTCTATGTCATTTGAGGATGTTCCATGGTCGTCTCAAGTACTTTGGACCAAGTTTCTATGTCATTGAAACATGTTTCAAGTGCGTTGGAAACCACTAACTTTAGATGCCATATACTATCTCCTGCGTTGCTCTGATCTTAAAACAAAAAAAAATTGTATTGCCCAACTTTTAATTTCCTTTCCAACGGTGAAAAAATTATGTCTCTATCTCTTCTGGTTCAAAAGTTATGGCCGTTTAAAGTTAGACGTTTTTTTTCTTCCAAACTGCTTTTTTCATGTGTTTCTAAGATGTTCCATAGTCATCCCAAGTACTTTGGACAAGTTTCTATGTCATTTGAGGATGTTCCATGGTCGTCTCAAGTACTTTGGACCAAGTTTCTATGTCATTGGAACATGTTCCATGGTGGTCCCAAGTACTTTGGACCAAGTTTCTATGTCATTGAAACATGTTTCAAGTGCGTTGGAAACCACTAACTTTAGATGCCATATACTATCTCCTGCGTTGCTCTGATCTTAAAACAAAAAAAATTGTATTGCCCAACTTTTAATTTCCTTTCCAACGGTGAAAAAATTATGTCTCTATCTCTTCTGGTTCAAAAGTTATGGCCGTTTAAAGTTAGACGTTTTTTTCTTCAAAACAGCTTTTTTCATGTGTTTCTAAGATGTTCCATAGGCATCCCAAGTACTTTGGACCAGGTTTCTATGTCATTTGAGGATGTTCCATGGTCGTCTCAAGTACTTTGGACCAAGTTTCTATGTCATTGGAACATGTTCCATGGTGGTCCCAAGTACTTTGGACCAAGTTTCTATGTCATTGAAACATGTTTCAAGTGCGTTGGAAACCTCTAACTTTAGATGCCATATACTATCTCCTGCGTTGCTCTGATCTTTAAACAAAAACCATTTGTATTGCCCAACTTTTAATTTCCTTTCCAACGGTGAAAAAATTATGTCTCTATCTCTTCTGGTTCAAAAGTTATGGCCGTTTAAAGTTAGACTTTTTTTTTCTTCCAAACTGCTTTTTTCATGTGTTTCTAAGATGTTCCATAGTCATCCCAAGTACTTTGGACAAAGTTTCTATGTCATTTGAGGATGTTCCATGGTCGTCTCAAGTACTTTGGACCAAGTTTCTATGTCATTGGAACATGTTCCATGGTGGTCCCAAGTACTTTGGACCAAGTTTCTATGTCATTGAAACATGTTTCAAGTGCGTTGGAAACCTCTAACTTTAGATGCCATATACTATCTCCTGCGTTGCTCTGATCTTAAAACAAAAAAAAATTGTATTGCCCAACTTTTAATTTCCTTTCCAACGGTGAAAAAATTATGTCTCTCTCTTCTGGTTCAAAAGTTATGGCCGTTTAAAGTTAGACGTTTTTTTTCTTCCAAACTGCTTTTTTTCATGTGTTTCTAAGATGTTCCATAGGCATCCCAAGTACTTTGGACCAGGTTTCTATGTCATTTGAGGATGTTCCATGGTCGTCTCAAGTACTTTGGACCAAGTTTCTATGTCATTGGAACATGTTCCATGGTGGTCCCAAGTACTTTGGACCAAGTTTCTATGTCATTGAAACATGTTTCAAGTGCGTTGGAAACCTCTAACTTTAGATGCCATATACTATCTCCTGCGTTGCTCTGATCTTAAAACAAAAAAAATTGTATTGCCCAACTTTTAATTTCCTTTCCAACGGTGAAAAAATTATGTCTCTATCTCTTCTGGTTCAAAAGTTATGGCCGTTTAAAGTTAGACGTTTTTTTCTTCCAAACTGCTTTTTTTCATGTGTTTCTAAGATGTTCCATAGTCATCCCAAGTACTTTGGACAAAGTTTCTATGTCATTTGAGGATGTTCCATGGTCGTCTCAAGTACTTTGGACCAAGTTTCTATGTCATTGAAACATGTTTCAAGTGCGTTGGAAACCACTAACTTTAGATGCCATATACTATCTCCTGCGTTGCTCTGATCTTAAAACAAAAAAAAATTTGTATTGCCCAACTTTTAATTTCCTTTCCAACGGTGAAAAAATTATGTCTCTATCTCTTCTGGTTCAAAAGTTATGGCCGTTTAAAGTTAGACGTTTTTTTTCTTCCAAACTGCTTTTTTCATGTGTTTCTAAGATGTTCCATAGTCATCCCAAGTACTTTGGACAAAGTTTCTATGTCATTTGAGGATGTTCCATGGTCGTCTCAAGTACTTTGGACCAAGTTTCTATGTCATTGGAACATGTTCCATGGTGGTCCCAAGTACTTTGGACCAAGTTTCTATGTCATTGAAACATGTTTCAAGTGCGTTGGAAACCTCTAACTTTAGATGCCATATACTATCTCCTGCGTTGCTCTGATCTTAAAACAAAAAAATTTGTATTGCCCAACTTTTAATTTCCTTTCCAACGGTGAAAAAATTATGTCTCTATCTCTTCTGGTTCAAAAGTTATGGCCGTTTAAAGTTAGACGTTTTTTTCTTCAAAACAGCTTTTTTCATGTGTTTCTAAGATGTTCCATAGGCATCCCAAGTACTTTGGACCAGGTTTCTATGTCATTTGAGGATGTTCCATGGTCGTCTCAAGTACTTTGGACCAAGTTTCTATGTCATTGAAACATGTTTCAAGTGCGTTGGAAACCACTAACTTTAGATGCCATATACTATCTCCTGCGTTGCTCTGATCTTAAAACAAAAAAAAATTTGTATTGCCCAACTTTTAATTTCCTTTCCAACGGTGAAAAAATTATGTCTCTATCTCTTCTGGTTCAAAAGTTATGGCCGTTTAAAGTTAGACTTTTTTTTTCTTCCAAACTGCTTTTTTCATGTGTTTCTAAGATGTTCCATAGTAATCCCAAGTACTTTGGACAAAGTTTCTATGTCATTTGAGGATGTTCCATGGTCGTCTCAAGTACTTTGGACCAAGTTTCTATGTCATTGAAACATGTTTCAAGTGCGTTGGAAACCACTAACTTTAGATGCCATATACTATCTCCTGCGTTGCTCTGATCTTAAAACAAAAAAAATTGTATTGCCCAACTTTTAATTTCCTTTCCAACGGTGAAAAAATTATGTCTCTCTCTTCTGGTTCAAAAGTTATGGCCGTTTAAAGTTAGACGTTTTTTTTTCTTCCAAACTGCTTTTTTTCATGTGTTTCTAAGATGTTCCATAGGCATCCCAAGTACTTTGGACCAGGTTTCTATGTCATTTGAGGATGTTCCATGGTCGTCTCAAGTACTTTGGACCAAGTTTCTATGTCATTGGAACATGTTCCATGGTGGTCCCAAGTACTTTGGACCAAGTTTCTATGTCATTGAAACATGTTTCAAGTGCGTTGGAAACCTCTAACTTTAGATGCCATATACTATCTCCTGCGTTGCTCTGATCTTAAAACAAAAAAATTTGTATTGCCCAACTTTTAATTTCCTTTCCAACGGTGAAAAAATTATGTCTCTATCTCTTCTGGTTCAAAAGTTATGGCCGTTTAAAGTTAGACTTTTTTTTCTTCCAAACTGCTTTTTTTCATGTGTTTCTAAGATGTTCCATAGTAATCCCAAGTACTTTGGACAAAGTTTCTATGTCATTTGAGGATGTTCCATGGTCGTCTCAAGTACTTTGGACCAAGTTTCTATGTCATTGAAACATGTTTCAAGTGCGTTGGAAACCACTAACTTTAGATGCCATATACTATCTCCTGCGTTGCTCTGATCTTAAAACAAAAAAAAATTGTATTGCCCAACTTTTAATTTCCTTTCCAACGGTGAAAAAATTATGTCTCTCTCTTCTGGTTCAAAAGTTATGGCCGTTTAAAGTTAGACTTTTTTTTTCTTCCAAACTGCTTTTTTTCATGTGTTTCTAAGATGTTCCATAGTAATCCCAAGTACTTTGGACCAAGTTTCTATGTCATTGGAACATGTTCCATGGTGGTCCCAAGTACTTTGGACCAAGTTTCTATGTCATTGAAACATGTTTCAAGTGCGTTGGAAACCTCTAACTTTAGATGCCATATACTATCTCCTGCGTTGCTCTGATCTTAAAACAAAAAAAAATTGTATTGCCCAACTTTTAATTTCCTTTCCAACGGTGAAAAAATTATGTCTCTATCTCTTCTGGTTCAAAAGTTATGGCCGTTTAAAGTTAGACTTTTTTTTTCTTCCAAACTGCTTTTTTTCATGTGTTTCTAAGATGTTCCATAGTAATCCCAAGTACTTTGGACAAAGTTTCTATGTCATTTGAGGATGTTCCATGGTCGTCTCAAGTACTTTGGACCAAGTTTCTATGTCATTGAAACATGTTTCAAGTGCGTTGGAAACCACTAACTTTAGATGCCATATACTATCTCCTGCGTTGCTCTGATCTTAAAACAAAAAAAAATTGTATTGCCCAACTTTTAATTTCCTTTCCAACGGTGAAAAAATTATGTCTCTCTCTTCTGGTTCAAAAGTTATGGCCGTTTAAAGTTAGACGTTTTTTTTCTTCCAAACTGCTTTTTTTCATGTGTTTCTAAGATGTTCCATAGGCATCCCAAGTACTTTGGACCAGGTTTCTATGTCATTTGAGGATGTTCCATGGTCGTCTCAAGTACTTTGGACCAAGTTTCTATGTCATTGGAACATGTTCCATGGTGGTCCCAAGTACTTTGGACCAAGTTTCTATGTCATTGAAACATGTTTCAAGTGCGTTGGAAACCTCTAACTTTAGATGCCATATACTATCTCCTGCGTTGCTCTGATCTTAAAACAAAAAAATTTGTATTGCCCAACTTTTAATTTCCTTTCCAACGGTGAAAAAATTATGTCTCTCTCTTCTGGTTCAAAAGTTATGGCCGTTTAAAGTTAGACGTTTTTTTTTCTTCCAAACTGCTTTTTTTCATGTGTTTCTAAGATGTTCCATAGGCATCCCAAGTACTTTGGACCAGGTTTCTATGTCATTTGAGGATGTTCCATGGTCGTCTCAAGTACTTTGGACCAAGTTTCTATGTCATTGGAACATGTTCCATGGTGGTCCCAAGTACTTTGGACCAAGTTTCTATGTCATTGAAACATGTTTCAAGTGCGTTGGAAACCTCTAACTTTAGATGCCATATACTATCTCCTGCGTTGCTCTGATCTTAAAACAAAAAAATTTGTATTGCCCAACTTTTAATTTCCTTTCCAACGGTGAAAAAATTATGTCTCTATCTCTTCTGGTTCAAAAGTTATGGCCGTTTAAAGTTAGACGTTTTTTTCTTCCAAACTGCTTTTTTTCATGTGTTTCTAAGATGTTCCATAGTCATCCCAAGTACTTTGGACAAAGTTTCTATGTCATTTGAGGATGTTCCATGGTCGTCTCAAGTACTTTGGACCAAGTTTCTATGTCATTGAAACATGTTTCAAGTGCGTTGGAAACCACTAACTTTAGATGCCATATACTATCTCCTGCGTTGCTCTGATCTTAAAACAAAAAAAAATTTGTATTGCCCAACTTTTAATTTCCTTTCCAACGGTGAAAAAATTATGTCTCTATCTCTTCTGGTTCAAAAGTTATGGCCGTTTAAAGTTAGACGTTTTTTTTTCTTCCAAACTGCTTTTTTTCATGTGTTTCTAAGATGTTCCATAGGCATCCCAAGTACTTTGGACCAGGTTTCTATGTCATTTGAGGATGTTCCATGGTCGTCTCAAGTACTTTGGACCAAGTTTCTATGTCATTGGAACATGTTCCATGGTGGTCCCAAGTACTTTGGACCAAGTTTCTATGTCATTGAAACATGTTTCAAGTGCGTTGGAAACCTCTAACTTTAGATGCCATATACTATCTCCTGCGTTGCTCTGATCTTAAAACAAAAAAATTTGTATTGCCCAACTTTTAATTTCCTTTCCAACGGTGAAAAAATTATGTCTCTATCTCTTCTGGTTCAAAAGTTATGGCCGTTTAAAGTTAGACTTTTTTTTTCTTCCAAACTGCTTTTTTTCATGTGTTTCTAAGATGTTCCATAGTATCCCAAGTACTTTGGACAAAGTTTCTATGTCATTTGAGGATGTTCCATGGTCGTCTCAAGTACTTTGGACCAAGTTTCTATGTCATTGAAACATGTTTCAAGTGCGTTGGAAACCACTAACTTTAGATGCCATATACTATCTCCTGCGTTGCTCTGATCTTAAAACAAAAAAAAATTGTATTGCCCAACTTTTAATTTCCTTTCCAACGGTGAAAAAATTATGTCTCTCTCTTCTGGTTCAAAAGTTATGGCCGTTTAAAGTTAGACTTTTTTTTTCTTCCAAACTGCTTTTTTTCATGTGTTTCTAAGATGTTCCATAGTAATCCCAAGTACTTTGGACAAAGTTTCTATGTCATTTGAGGATGTTCCATGGTCGTCTCAAGTACTTTGGACCAAGTTTCTATGTCATTGAAACATGTTTCAAGTGCGTTGGAAACCACTAACTTTAGATGCCATATACTATCTCCTGCGTTGCTCTGATCTTAAAACAAAAAAAATTGTATTGCCCAACTTTTAATTTCCTTTCCAACGGTGAAAAAATTATGTCTCTATCTCTTCTGGTTCAAAAGTTATGGCCGTTTAAAGTTAGACGTTTTTTTTCTTCCAAACTGCTTTTTTTCATGTGTTTCTAAGATGTTCCATAGTCATCCCAAGTACTTTGGACAAAGTTTCTATGTCATTTGAGGATGTTCCATGGTCGTCTCAAGTACTTTGGACCAAGTTTCTATGTCATTGGAACATGTTCCATGGTGGTCCCAAGTACTTTGGACCAAGTTTCTATGTCATTGAAACATGTTTCAAGTGCGTTGGAAACCACTAACTTTAGATGCCATATACTATCTCCTGCGTTGCTCTGATCTTAAAACAAAAAAAATTTGTATTGCCCAACTTTTAATTTCCTTTCCAACGGTGAAAAAATTATGTCTCTATCTCTTCTGGTTCAAAAGTTATGGCCGTTTAAAGTTAGACGTTTTTTTCTTCAAAACAGCTTTTTTCATGTGTTTCTAAGATGTTCCATAGGCATCCCAAGTACTTTGGACCAGGTTTCTATGTCATTTGAGGATGTTCCATGGTCGTCTCAAGTACTTTGGACCAAGTTTCTATGTCATTGGAACATGTTCCATGGTGGTCCCAAGTACTTTGGACCAAGTTTCTATGTCATTGAAACATGTTTCAAGTGCGTTGGAAACCTCTAACTTTAGATGCCATATACTATCTCCTGCGTTGCTCTGATCTTAAAACAAAAAAAATTTGTATTGCCCAACTTTTAATTTCCTTTCCAACGGTGAAAAAATTATGTCTCTATCTCTTCTGGTTCAAAAGTTATGGCCGTTTAAAGTTAGACTTTTTTTTTCTTCCAAACTGCTTTTTTTCATGTGTTTCTAAGATGTTCCATAGTCATCCCAAGTACTTTGGACAAAGTTTCTATGTCATTTGAGGATGTTCCATGGTCGTCTCAAGTACTTTGGACCAAGTTTCTATGTCATTGGAACATGTTCCATGGTGGTCCCAAGTACTTTGGACCAAGTTTCTATGTCATTGAAACATGTTTCAAGTGCGTTGGAAACCTCTAACTTTAGATGCCATATACTATCTCCTGCGTTGCTCTGATCTTAAAACAAAAAAAAATTGTATTGCCCAACTTTTAATTTCCTTTCCAACGGTGAAAAAATTATGTCTCTCTCTTCTGGTTCAAAAGTTATGGCCGTTTAAAGTTAGACGTTTTTTTTTCTTCCAAACTGCTTTTTTTCATGTGTTTCTAAGATGTTCCATAGGCATCCCAAGTACTTTGGACCAGGTTTCTATGTCATTTGAGGATGTTCCATGGTCGTCTCAAGTACTTTGGACCAAGTTTCTATGTCATTGGAACATGTTCCATGGTGGTCCCAAGTACTTTGGACCAAGTTTCTATGTCATTGAAACATGTTTCAAGTGCGTTGGAAACCTCTAACTTTAGATGCCATATACTATCTCCTGCGTTGCTCTGATCTTAAAACAAAAAAATTTGTATTGCCCAACTTTTAATTTCCTTTCCAACGGTGAAAAAATTATGTCTCTATCTCTTCTGGTTCAAAAGTTATGGCCGTTTAAAGTTAGACGTTTTTTTCTTCAAAACAGCTTTTTTCATGTGTTTCTAAGATGTTCCATAGTCATCCCAAGTACTTTGGACAAAGTTTCTATGTCATTTGAGGATGTTCCATGGTCGTCTCAAGTACTTTGGACCAAGTTTCTATGTCATTGGAACATGTTCCATGGTGGTCCCAAGTACTTTGGACCAAGTTTCTATGTCATTGAAACATGTTTCAAGTGCGTTGGAAACCTCTAACTTTAGATGCCATATACTATCTCCTGCGTTGCTCTGATCTTAAAACAAAAAAAATTTGTATTGCCCAACTTTTAATTTCCTTTCCAACGGTGAAAAAAATATGTCTCTCTCTTCTGGTTCAAAAGTTATGGCCGTTTAAAGTTAGACTTTTTTTTTCTTCCAAACTGCTTTTTTCATGTGTTTCTAAGATGTTCCATAGTAATCCCAAGTACTTTGGACAAAGTTTCTATGTCATTTGAGGATGTTCCATGGTCGTCTCAAGTACTTTGGACCAAGTTTCTATGTCATTGAAACATGTTTCAAGTGCGTTGGAAACCTCTAACTTTAGATGCCATATACTATCTCCTGCGTTGCTCTGATCTTAAAACAAAAAAATTTGTATTGCCCAACTTTTAATTTCCTTTCCAACGGTGAAAAAATTATGTCTCTATCTCTTCTGGTTCAAAAGTTATGGCCGTTTAAAGTTAGACGTTTTTTTCTTCAAAACAGCTTTTTTCATGTGTTTCTAAGATGTTCCATAGGCATCCCAAGTACTTTGGACCAGGTTTCTATGTCATTTGAGGATGTTCCATGGTCGTCTCAAGTACTTTGGACCAAGTTTCTATGTCATTGGAACATGTTCCATGGTGGTCCCAAGTACTTTGGACCAAGTTTCTATGTCATTGAAACATGTTTCAAGTGCGTTGGAAACCTCTAACTTTAGATGCCATATACTATCTCCTGCGTTGCTCTGATCTTAAAACAAAAAAAAATTGTATTGCCCAACTTTTAATTTCCTTTCCAACGGTGAAAAAATTATGTCTCTCTCTTCTGGTTCAAAAGTTATGGCCGTTTAAAGTTAGACTTTTTTTTTCTTCCAAACTGCTTTTTTTCATGTGTTTCTAAGATGTTCCATAGTAATCCCAAGTACTTTGGACAAAGTTTCTATGTCATTTGAGGATGTTCCATGGTCGTCTCAAGTACTTTGGACCAAGTTTCTATGTCATTGAAACATGTTTCAAGTGCGTTGGAAACCACTAACTTTAGATGCCATATACTATCTCCTGCGTTGCTCTGATCTTAAAACAAAAAAAAATTGTATTGCCCAACTTTTAATTTCCTTTCCAACGGTGAAAAAATTATGTCTCTATCTCTTCTGGTTCAAAAGTTATGGCCGTTTAAAGTTAGACGTTTTTTTTCTTCCAAACTGCTTTTTTTCATGTGTTTCTAAGATGTTCCATAGTCATCCCAAGTACTTTGGACAAAGTTTCTATGTCATTTGAGGATGTTCCATGGTCGTCTCAAGTACTTTGGACCAAGTTTCTATGTCATTGGAACATGTTCCATGGTGGTCCCAAGTACTTTGGACCAAGTTTCTATGTCATTGAAACATGTTTCAAGTGCGTTGGAAACCTCTAACTTTAGATGCCATATACTATCTCCTGCGTTGCTCTGATCTTAAAACAAAAAAAATTTGTATTGCCCAACTTTTAATTTCCTTTCCAACGGTGAAAAAATTATGTCTCTCTCTTCTGGTTCAAAAGTTATGGCCGTTTAAAGTTAGACGTTTTTTTCTTCAAAACAGCTTTTTTCATGTGTTTCTAAGATGTTCCATAGGCATCCCAAGTACTTTGGACCAGGTTTCTATGTCATTTGAGGATGTTCCATGGTCGTCTCAAGTACTTTGGACCTTTCTATGTGTTGGAACATGTTCCAAAGTGGTCCAAGTACTTTGGACCAAGTTTCTATGTCATTGAAACATGTTTCAAGTGCGTTGGAAACCTCTAACTTTAGATGCCATATACTATCTCCTGCGTTGCTCTGATCTTAAAACAAAAAAAATTTGTATTGCCCAACTTTTAATTTCCTTTCCAACGGTGAAAAAATTATGTCTCTATCTCTTCTGGTTCAAAAGTTATGGCCGTTTAAAGTTAGACGTTTTTTTCTTCCAAACTGCTTTTTTTCATGTGTTTCTAAGATGTTCCATAGGCATCCCAAGTACTTTGGACCAAGTTTTTATGTCATTGGAACATGTTCCATGGTGGTCCCAAGTACTTTGGACCAAGTTTCTATGTCATTGAAACATGTTTCAAGTGCGTTGGAAACCACTAACTTTAGATGCCATATACTATCTCCTGCGTTGCTCTGATCTTAAAACAAAAAAAATTTGTATTGCCCAACTTTTAATTTCCTTTCCAACGGTGAAAAAATTATGTCTCTATCTCTTCTGGTTCAAAAGTTATGGCCGTTTAAAGTTAGACGTTTTTTTCTTCAAAACAGCTTTTTTCATGTGTTTCTAAGATGTTCCATAGTCATCCCAAGTACTTTGGACCAGGTTTCTATGTCATTTGAGGATGTTCCATGGTCGTCTCAAGTACTTTGGACCAAGTTTCTATGTCATTGGAACATGTTCCATGGTGGTCCCAAGTACTTTGGACCAAGTTTCTATGTCATTGAAACATGTTTCAAGTGCGTTGGAAACCTCTAACTTTAGATGCCATATACTATCTCCTGCGTTGCTCTGATCTTAAAACAAAAAAAATTTGTATTGCCCAACTTTTAATTTCCTTTCCAACGGTGAAAAAATTATGTCTCTCTCTTCTGGTTCAAAAGTTATGGCCGTTTAAAGTTAGACGTTTTTTTTTCTTCCAAACTGCTTTTTTCATGTGTTTCTAAGATGTTCCATAGGCATCCCAAGTACTTTGGACCAGGTTTCTATGTCATTTGAGGATGTTCCATGGTCGTCTCAAGTACTTTGGACCAAGTTTCTATGTCATTGGAACATGTTCCATGGTGGTCCCAAGTACTTTGGACCAAGTTTCTATGTCATTGAAACATGTTTCAAGTGCGTTGGAAACCACTAACTTTAGATGCCATATACTATCTCCTGCGTTGCTCTGATCTTTAAACAAAAACAATTTGTATTGCCCAACTTTTAATTTCCTTTCCAACGGTGAAAAAATTATGTCTCTATCTCTTCTGGTTCAAAAGTTATGGCCGTTTAAAGTTAGACGTTTTTTTCTTCAAAACAGCTTTTTTCATGTGTTTCTAAGATGTTCCATAGTCATCCCAAGTACTTTGGACCAGGTTTCTATGTCATTTGAGGATGTTCCATGGTCGTCCAAGTACTTTGAGACACTTGCAATGATGTTGACTGTTAGTGTCTATTGGACAAAGTTTCTATGTCATTGAGGATGTTCCATGTTTGTCTCAAGTACTTTGGACCAAGTTTCTATGTCATTGAAACATGTTTCAAGTGCGTTGGAAACCTCTAACTTTAGATGCCATATACTATCTCCTGCGTTGCTCTGATCTTAAAACAAAAAAAATTGTATTGCCCAACTTTTAATTTCCTTTCCAACGGTGAAAAAATTATGTCTCTCTCTTCTGGTTCAAAAGTTATGGCCGTTTAAAGTTAGACGTTTTTTTTTTCCAAACTGCTTTTTTTCATGTGTTTCTAAGATGTTCCATAGGCATCCCAAGTACTTTGGACCAGGTTTCTATGTCATTTGAGGATGTTCCATGGTCGTCTCAAGTACTTTGGACCAAGTTTCTATGTCATTGGAACATGTTCCATGGTGGTCCCAAGTACTTTGGACCAAGTTTCTATGTCATTGAAACATGTTTCAAGTGCGTTGGAAACCTCTAACTTTAGATGCCATATACTATCTCCTGCGTTGCTCTGATCTTAAAACAAAAAAATTTGTATTGCCCAACTTTTAATTTCCTTTCCAACGGTGAAAAAATTATGTCTCTATCTCTTCTGGTTCAAAAGTTATGGCCGTTTAAAGTTAGACGTTTTTTTTCTTCCAAACTGCTTTTTTTCATGTGTTTCTAAGATGTTCCATAGTCATCCCAAGTACTTTGGACAAAGTTTCTATGTCATTTGAGGATGTTCCATGGTCGTCTCAAGTACTTTGGACCAAGTTTCTATGTCATTGGAACATGTTCCATGGTGGTCCCAAGTACTTTGGACCAAGTTTCTATGTCATTGAAACATGTTTCAAGTGCGTTGGAAACCTCTAACTTTAGATGCCATATACTATCTCCTGCGTTGCTCTGATCTTAAACAAAAAAAATTTGTATTGCCCAACTTTTAATTTCCTTTCCAACGGTGAAAAAATTATGTCTCTATCTCTTCTGGTTCAAAAGTTATGGCCGTTTAAAGTTAGACGTTTTTTTTCTTCCAAACTGCTTTTTTTCATGTGTTTCTAAGATGTTCCATAGTCATCCCAAGTACTTTGGACAAAGTTTCTATGTCATTTGAGGATGTTCCATGGTCGTCTCAAGTACTTTGGACCAAGTTTCTATGTCATTGGAACATGTTCCATGGTGGTCCCAAGTACTTTGGACCAAGTTTCTATGTCATTGAAACATGTTTCAAGTGCGTTGGAAACCTCTAACTTTAGATGCCATATACTATCTCCTGCGTTGCTCTGATCTTAAAACAAAAAAAAATTGTATTGCCCAACTTTTAATTTCCTTTCCAACGGTGAAAAAATTATGTCTCTATCTCTTCTGGTTCAAAAGTTATGGCCGTTTAAAGTTAGACGTTTTTTTTCTTCCAAACTGCTTTTTTCATGTGTTTCTAAGATGTTCCATAGTCATCCCAAGTACTTTGGACAAAGTTTCTATGTCATTTGAGGATGTTCCATGGTCGTCTCAAGTACTTTGGACCAAGTTTCTATGTCATTGGAACATGTTCCATGGTGGTCCCAAGTACTTTGGACCAAGTTTCTATGTCATTGAAACATGTTTCAAGTGCGTTGGAAACCTCTAACTTTAGATGCCATATACTATCTCCTGCGTTGCTCTGATCTTAAAACAAAAAAAAATTGTATTGCCCAACTTTTAATTTCCTTTCCAACGGTGAAAAAATTATGTCTCTATCTCTTCTGGTTCAAAAGTTATGGCCGTTTAAAGTTAGACGTTTTTTTTCTTCCAAACTGCTTTTTTTCATGTGTTTCTAAGATGTTCCATAGGCATCCCAAGTACTTTGGACCAGGTTTCTATGTCATTTGAGGATGTTCCATGGTCGTCTCAAGTACTTTGGACCAAGTTTCTATGTCATTGGAACATGTTCCATGGTGGTCCCAAGTACTTTGGACCAAGTTTCTATGTCATTGAAACATGTTTCAAGTGCGTTGGAAACCTCTAACTTTAGATGCCATATACTATCTCCTGCGTTGCTCTGATCTTAAAACAAAAAAATTTGTATTGCCCAACTTTTAATTTCCTTTCCAACGGTGAAAAAATTATGTCTCTATCTCTTCTGGTTCAAAAGTTATGGCCGTTTAAAGTTAGACGTTTTTTTCTTCCAAACTGCTTTTTTTCATGTGTTTCTAAGATGTTCCATAGTCATCCCAAGTACTTTGGACAAGTTTCTATGTCATTTGAGGATGTTCCATGGTCGTCTCAAGTACTTTGGACCAAGTTTCTATGTCATTGGAACATGTTCCATGGTGGTCCCAAGTACTTTGGACCAAGTTTCTATGTCATTGAAACATGTTTCAAGTGCGTTGGAAACCTCTAACTTTAGATGCCATATACTATCTCCTGCGTTGCTCTGATCTTAAAACAAAAAAAATTTGTATTGCCCAACTTTTAATTTCCTTTCCAACGGTGAAAAAATTATGTCTCTATCTCTTCTGGTTCAAAAGTTATGGCCGTTTAAAGTTAGACGTTTTTTTTTCTTCCAAACTGCTTTTTTTCATGTGTTTCTAAGATGTTCCATAGTCATCCCAAGTACTTTGGACAAAGTTTCTATGTCATTTGAGGATGTTCCATGGTCGTCTCAAGTACTTTGGACCAAGTTTCTATGTCATTGGAACATGTTCCATGGTGGTCCCAAGTACTTTGGACCAAGTTTCTATGTCATTGAAACATGTTTCAAGTGCGTTGGAAACCTCTAACTTTAGATGCCATATACTATCTCCTGCGTTGCTCTGATCTTAAAACAAAAAAAAATTGTATTGCCCAACTTTTAATTTCCTTTCCAACGGTGAAAAAATTATGTCTCTATCTCTTCTGGTTCAAAAGTTATGGCCGTTTAAAGTTAGACGTTTTTTTTTCTTCCAAACTGCTTTTTTTCATGTGTTTCTAAGATGTTCCATAGTCATCCCAAGTACTTTGGACAAAGTTTCTATGTCATTTGAGGATGTTCCATGGTCGTCTCAAGTACTTTGGACCAAGTTTCTATGTCATTGGAACATGTTCCATGGTGGTCCCAAGTACTTTGGACCAAGTTTCTATGTCATTGAAACATGTTTCAAGTGCGTTGGAAACCTCTAACTTTAGATGCCATATACTATCTCCTGCGTTGCTCTGATCTTAAAACAAAAAAAAATTGTATTGCCCAACTTTTAATTTCCTTTCCAACGGTGAAAAAATTATGTCTCTATCTCTTCTGGTTCAAAAGTTATGGCCGTTTAAAGTTAGACGTTTTTTTTCTTCCAAACTGCTTTTTTTCATGTGTTTCTAAGATGTTCCATAGTCATCCCAAGTACTTTGGACAAAGTTTCTATGTCATTTGAGGATGTTCCATGGTCGTCTCAAGTACTTTGGACCAAGTTTCTATGTCATTGGAACATGTTCCATGGTGGTCCCAAGTACTTTGGACCAAGTTTCTATGTCATTGAAACATGTTTCAAGTGCGTTGGAAACCTCTAACTTTAGATGCCATATACTATCTCCTGCGTTGCTCTGATCTTAAAAAAAAAAAAATTGTATTGCCCAACTTTTAATTTCCTTTCCAACGGTGAAAAAATTATGTCTCTATCTCTTCTGGTTCAAAAGTTATGGCCGTTTAAAGTTAGACGTTTTTTTTCTTCCAAACTGCTTTTTTTCATGTGTTTCTAAGATGTTCCATAGGCATCCCAAGTACTTTGGACCAGGTTTCTATGTCATTTGAGGATGTTCCATGGTCGTCTCAAGTACTTTGGACCAAGTTTCTATGTCATTGGAACATGTTCCATGGTGGTCCCAAGTACTTTGGACCAAGTTTCTATGTCATTGAAACATGTTTCAAGTGCGTTGGAAACCTCTAACTTTAGATGCCATATACTATCTCCTGCGTTGCTCTGATCTTAAAACAAAAAAAATTGTATTGCCCAACTTTTAATTTCCTTTCCAACGGTGAAAAAATTATGTCTCTCTCTTCTGGTTCAAAAGTTATGGCCGTTTAAAGTTAGACGTTTTTTTTCTTCCAAACTGCTTTTTTTCATGTGTTTCTAAGATGTTCCATAGGCATCCCAAGTACTTTGGACCAGGTTTCTATGTCATTTGAGGATGTTCCATGGTCGTCTCAAGTACTTTGGACCAAGTTTCTATGTCATTGGAACATGTTCCATGGTGGTCCCAAGTACTTTGGACCAAGTTTCTATGTCATTGAAACATGTTTCAAGTGCGTTGGAAACCTCTAACTTTAGATGCCATATACTATCTCCTGCGTTGCTCTGATCTTAAAACAAAAAAATTTGTATTGCCCAACTTTTAATTTCCTTTCCAACGGTGAAAAAATTATGTCTCTATCTCTTCTGGTTCAAAAGTTATGGCCGTTTAAAGTTAGACGTTTTTTTTTCCAAACTGCTTTTTTTCATGTGTTTCTAAGATGTTCCATAGTCATCCCAAGTACTTTGGACAAAGTTTCTATGTCATTTGAGGATGTTCCATGGTCGTCTCAAGTACTTTGGACCAAGTTTCTATGTCATTGGAACATGTTCCATGGTGGTCCCAAGTACTTTGGACCAAGTTTCTATGTCATTGAAACATGTTTCAAGTGCGTTGGAAACCTCTAACTTTAGATGCCATATACTATCTCCTGCGTTGCTCTGATCTTAAAACAAAAAAATTTGTATTGCCCAACTTTTAATTTCCTTTCCAACGGTGAAAAAATTATGTCTCTATCTCTTCTGGTTCAAAAGTTATGGCCGTTTAAAGTTAGACGTTTTTTTTTCTTCCAAACTGCTTTTTTCATGTGTTTCTAAGATGTTCCATAGTCATCCCAAGTACTTTGGACAAAGTTTCTATGTCATTTGAGGATGTTCCATGGTCGTCTCAAGTACTTTGGACCAAGTTTCTATGTCATTGGAACATGTTCCATGGTGGTCCCAAGTACTTTGGACCAAGTTTCTATGTCATTGAAACATGTTTCAAGTGCGTTGGAAACCTCTAACTTTAGATGCCATATACTATCTCCTGCGTTGCTCTGATCTTAAAACAAAAAAAATTGTATTGCCCAACTTTTAATTTCCTTTCCAACGGTGAAAAAATTATGTCTCTATCTCTTCTGGTTCAAAAGTTATGGCCGTTTAAAGTTAGACGTTTTTTTTTCTTCCAAACTGCTTTTTTTCATGTGTTTCTAAGATGTTCCATAGGCATCCCAAGTACTTTGGACCAGGTTTCTATGTCATTTGAGGATGTTCCATGGTCGTCTCAAGTACTTTGGACCAAGTTTCTATGTCATTGGAACATGTTCCATGGTGGTCCCAAGTACTTTGGACCAAGTTTCTATGTCATTGAAACATGTTTCAAGTGCGTTGGAAACCTCTAACTTTAGATGCCATATACTATCTCCTGCGTTGCTCTGATCTTAAAACAAAAAAAAATTGTATTGCCCAACTTTTAATTTCCTTTCCAACGGTGAAAAAATTATGTCTCTCTCTTCTGGTTCAAAAGTTATGGCCGTTTAAAGTTAGACGTTTTTTTTCTTCCAAACTGCTTTTTTTCATGTGTTTCTAAGATGTTCCATAGGCATCCCAAGTACTTTGGACCAGGTTTCTATGTCATTTGAGGATGTTCCATGGTCGTCTCAAGTACTTTGGACCAAGTTTCTATGTCATTGGAACATGTTCCATGGTGGTCCCAAGTACTTTGGACCAAGTTTCTATGTCATTGAAACATGTTTCAAGTGCGTTGGAAACCTCTAACTTTAGATGCCATATACTATCTCCTGCGTTGCTCTGATCTTAAAACAAAAAAATTTGTATTGCCCAACTTTTAATTTCCTTTCCAACGGTGAAAAAATTATGTCTCTATCTCTTCTGGTTCAAAAGTTATGGCCGTTTAAAGTTAGACGTTTTTTTCTTCCAAACTGCTTTTTTTCATGTGTTTCTAAGATGTTCCATAGTCATCCCAAGTACTTTGGACAAAGTTTCTATGTCATTTGAGGATGTTCCATGGTCGTCTCAAGTACTTTGGACCAAGTTTCTATGTCATTGGAACATGTTCCATGGTGGTCCCAAGTACTTTGGACCAAGTTTCTATGTCATTGAAACATGTTTCAAGTGCGTTGGAAACCTCTAACTTTAGATGCCATATACTATCTCCTGCGTTGCTCTGATCTTAAAACAAAAAAAATTTGTATTGCCCAACTTTTAATTTCCTTTCCAACGGTGAAAAAATTATGTCTCTATCTCTTCTGGTTCAAAAGTTATGGCCGTTTAAAGTTAGACGTTTTTTTTCTTCCAAACTGCTTTTTTTCATGTGTTTCTAAGATGTTCCATAGTCATCCCAAGTACTTTGGACAAAGTTTCTATGTCATTTGAGGATGTTCCATGGTCGTCTCAAGTACTTTGGACCAAGTTTCTATGTCATTGGAACATGTTCCATGGTGGTCCCAAGTACTTTGGACCAAGTTTCTATGTCATTGAAACATGTTTCAAGTGCGTTGGAAACCTCTAACTTTAGATGCCATATACTATCTCCTGCGTTGCTCTGATCTTAAAACAAAAAAAAATTGTATTGCCCAACTTTTAATTTCCTTTCCAACGGTGAAAAAATTATGTCTCTATCTCTTCTGGTTCAAAAGTTATGGCCGTTTAAAGTTAGACGTTTTTTTTCTTCCAAACTGCTTTTTTTCATGTGTTTCTAAGATGTTCCATAGTCATCCCAAGTACTTTGGACAAGTTTCTATGTCATTTGAGGATGTTCCATGGTCGTCTCAAGTACTTTGGACCAAGTTTCTATGTCATTGGAACATGTTCCATGGTGGTCCCAAGTACTTTGGACCAAGTTTCTATGTCATTGAAACATGTTTCAAGTGCGTTGGAAACCTCTAACTTTAGATGCCATATACTATCTCCTGCGTTGCTCTGATCTTAAAACAAAAAAATTTGTATTGCCCAACTTTTAATTTCCTTTCCAACGGTGAAAAAATTATGTCTCTATCTCTTCTGGTTCAAAAGTTATGGCCGTTTAAAGTTAGACGTTTTTTTTCTTCAAACAGCTTTTTTCATGTGTTTCTAAGATGTTCCATAGTCATCCCAAGTACTTTGGACCAGGTTTCTATGTCATTTGAGGATGTTCCATGGTCGTCCCAAGTACTTTGGACCTTGCAATGTTGGAGCATGTTGTATGTCTAGTGCTTTGGACAAAGTTTCTATGTCATGGTGTTCCCAAGTACTTTGGACCAAGTTTCTATGTCATTGAAACATGTTTCAAGTGCGTTGGAAACCTCTAACTTTAGATGCCATATACTATCTCCTGCGTTGCTCTGATCTTAAAACAAAAAAAATTGTATTGCCCAACTTTTAATTTCCTTTCCAACGGTGAAAAAATTATGTCTCTCTCTTCTGGTTCAAAAGTTATGGCCGTTTAAAGTTAGACGTTTTTTTTTCTTCCAAACTGCTTTTTTTCATGTGTTTCTAAGATGTTCCATAGGCATCCCAAGTACTTTGGACCAGGTTTCTATGTCATTTGAGGATGTTCCATGGTCGTCTCAAGTACTTTGGACCAAGTTTCTATGTCATTGGAACATGTTCCATGGTGGTCCCAAGTACTTTGGACCAAGTTTCTATGTCATTGAAACATGTTTCAAGTGCGTTGGAAACCTCTAACTTTAGATGCCATATACTATCTCCTGCGTTGCTCTGATCTTAAAACAAAAAAAATTGTATTGCCCAACTTTTAATTTCCTTTCCAACGGTGAAAAAATTATGTCTCTATCTCTTCTGGTTCAAAAGTTATGGCCGTTTAAAGTTAGACGTTTTTTTCTTCCAAACTGCTTTTTTTCATGTGTTTCTAAGATGTTCCATAGTCATCCCAAGTACTTTGGACAAAGTTTCTATGTCATTTGAGGATGTTCCATGGTCGTCTCAAGTACTTTGGACCAAGTTTCTATGTCATTGGAACATGTTCCATGGTGGTCCCAAGTACTTTGGACCAAGTTTCTATGTCATTGAAACATGTTTCAAGTGCGTTGGAAACCTCTAACTTTAGATGCCATATACTATCTCCTGCGTTGCTCTGATCTTAAAACAAAAAAAATTTGTATTGCCCAACTTTTAATTTCCTTTCCAACGGTGAAAAAATTATGTCTCTATCTCTTCTGGTTCAAAAGTTATGGCCGTTTAAAGTTAGACGTTTTTTTTCTTCCAAACTGCTTTTTTTCATGTGTTTCTAAGATGTTCCATAGTCATCCCAAGTACTTTGGACAAAGTTTCTATGTCATTTGAGGATGTTCCATGGTCGTCTCAAGTACTTTGGACCAAGTTTCTATGTCATTGGAACATGTTCCATGGTGGTCCCAAGTACTTTGGACCAAGTTTCTATGTCATTGAAACATGTTTCAAGTGCGTTGGAAACCTCTAACTTTAGATGCCATATACTATCTCCTGCGTTGCTCTGATCTTAAAACAAAAAAAATTGTATTGCCCAACTTTTAATTTCCTTTCCAACGGTGAAAAAATTATGTCTCTATCTCTTCTGGTTCAAAAGTTATGGCCGTTTAAAGTTAGACGTTTTTTTTTCTTCCAAACTGCTTTTTTCATGTGTTTCTAAGATGTTCCATAGTCATCCCACGTACTTTGGACCAAGTTTCTATGTCATTTGAGGATGTTCCATGGTCATCCCAAGTACTTTGGACCAAGTTTCTATGTCATTGGAACATGTTCCATGGTGGTCCCAAGTACTTTGGACCAAGTTTCTATGTCATTGAAACATGTTTCAAGTGCGTTGGAAACCTCTAACTTTAGATGCCATATACTATCTCCTGCGTTGCTCTGATCTTAAAACAAAAAAAAATTGTATTGCCCAACTTTTAATTTCCTTTCCAACGGTGAAAAAATTATGTCTCTATCTCTTCTGGTTCAAAAGTTATGGCCGTTTAAAGTTAGACGTTTTTTTTTCTTCCAAACTGCTTTTTTTCATGTGTTTCTAAGATGTTCCATAGTCATCCCAAGTACTTTGGACAAAGTTTCTATGTCATTTGAGGATGTTCCATGGTCGTCTCAAGTACTTTGGACCAAGTTTCTATGTCATTGGAACATGTTCCATGGTGGTCCCAAGTACTTTGGACCAAGTTTCTATGTCATTGAAACATGTTTCAAGTGCGTTGGAAACCTCTAACTTTAGATGCCATATACTATCTCCTGCGTTGCTCTGATCTTAAAACAAAAAAAATTGTATTGCCCAACTTTTAATTTCCTTTCCAACGGTGAAAAAATTATGTCTCTATCTCTTCTGGTTCAAAAGTTATGGCCGTTTAAAGTTAGACGTTTTTTTTCTTCCAAACTGCTTTTTTTCATGTGTTTCTAAGATGTTCCATAGGCATCCCAAGTACTTTGGACCAGGTTTCTATGTCATTTGAGGATGTTCCATGGTCGTCTCAAGTACTTTGGACCAAGTTTCTATGTCATTGGAACATGTTCCATGGTGGTCCCAAGTACTTTGGACCAAGTTTCTATGTCATTGAAACATGTTTCAAGTGCGTTGGAAACCTCTAACTTTAGATGCCATATACTATCTCCTGCGTTGCTCTGATCTTAAAACAAAAAAAAATTGTATTGCCCAACTTTTAATTTCCTTTCCAACGGTGAAAAAATTATGTCTCTATCTCTTCTGGTTCAAAAGTTATGGCCGTTTAAAGTTAGACGTTTTTTTTCTTCCAAACTGCTTTTTTTCATGTGTTTCTAAGATGTTCCATAGTCATCCCAAGTACTTTGGACAAAGTTTCTATGTCATTTGAGGATGTTCCATGGTCGTCTCAAGTACTTTGGACCAAGTTTCTATGTCATTGGAACATGTTCCATGGTGGTCCCAAGTACTTTGGACCAAGTTTCTATGTCATTGAAACATGTTTCAAGTGCGTTGGAAACCTCTAACTTTAGATGCCATATACTATCTCCTGCGTTGCTCTGATCTTAAAACAAAAAAATTTGTATTGCCCAACTTTTAATTTCCTTTCCAACGGTGAAAAAATTATGTCTCTATCTCTTCTGGTTCAAAAGTTATGGCCGTTTAAAGTTAGACGTTTTTTTTTCTTCCAAACTGCTTTTTTTCATGTGTTTCTAAGATGTTCCATAGTCATCCCAAGTACTTTGGACAAAGTTTCTATGTCATTTGAGGATGTTCCATGGTCGTCTCAAGTACTTTGGACCAAGTTTCTATGTCATTGGAACATGTTCCATGGTGGTCCCAAGTACTTTGGACCAAGTTTCTATGTCATTGAAACATGTTTCAAGTGCGTTGGAAACCTCTAACTTTAGATGCCATATACTATCTCCTGCGTTGCTCTGATCTTAAAACAAAAAAAAATTGTATTGCCCAACTTTTAATTTCCTTTCCAACGGTGAAAAAATTATGTCTCTATCTCTTCTGGTTCAAAAGTTATGGCCGTTTAAAGTTAGACGTTTTTTTTTCTTCCAAACTGCTTTTTTTCATGTGTTTCTAAGATGTTCCATAGTCATCCCAAGTACTTTGGACAAAGTTTCTATGTCATTTGAGGATGTTCCATGGTCGTCTCAAGTACTTTGGACCAAGTTTCTATGTCATTGGAACATGTTCCATGGTGGTCCCAAGTACTTTGGACCAAGTTTCTATGTCATTGAAACATGTTTCAAGTGCGTTGGAAACCACTAACTTTAGATGCCATATACTATCTCCTGCGTTGCTCTGATCTTAAAACAAAAAAAATTGTATTGCCCAACTTTTAATTTCCTTTCCAACGGTGAAAAAATTATGTCTCTCTCTTCTGGTTCAAAAGTTATGGCCGTTTAAAGTTAGACGTTTTTTTTCTTCCAAACTGCTTTTTTTCATGTGTTTCTAAGATGTTCCATAGTCATCCCAAGTACTTTGGACAAAGTTTCTATGTCATTTGAGGATGTTCCATGGTCGTCTCAAGTACTTTGGACCAAGTTTCTATGTCATTGGAACATGTTCCATGGTGGTCCCAAGTACTTTGGACCAAGTTTCTATGTCATTGAAACATGTTTCAAGTGCGTTGGAAACCTCTAACTTTAGATGCCATATACTATCTCCTGCGTTGCTCTGATCTTAAAACAAAAAAAAATTGTATTGCCCAACTTTTAATTTCCTTTCCAACGGTGAAAAAATTATGTCTCTATCTCTTCTGGTTCAAAAGTTATGGCCGTTTAAAGTTAGACGTTTTTTTTCTTCCAAACTGCTTTTTTTCATGTGTTTCTAAGATGTTCCATAGTCATCCCAAGTACTTTGGACAAAGTTTCTATGTCATTTGAGGATGTTCCATGGTCGTCTCAAGTACTTTGGACCAAGTTTCTATGTCATTGGAACATGTTCCATGGTGGTCCCAAGTACTTTGGACCAAGTTTCTATGTCATTGAAACATGTTTCAAGTGCGTTGGAAACCACTAACTTTAGATGCCATATACTATCTCCTGCGTTGCTCTGATCTTAAAACAAAAAAAATTGTATTGCCCAACTTTTAATTTCCTTTCCAACGGTGAAAAAATTATGTCTCTCTCTTCTGGTTCAAAAGTTATGGCCGTTTAAAGTTAGACGTTTTTTTTTTCCAAACTGCTTTTTTTCATGTGTTTCTAAGATGTTCCATAGTCATCCCAAGTACTTTGGACAAAGTTTCTATGTCATTTGAGGATGTTCCATGGTCGTCTCAAGTACTTTGGACCAAGTTTCTATGTCATTGGAACATGTTCCATGGTGGTCCCAAGTACTTTGGACCAAGTTTCTATGTCATTGAAACATGTTTCAAGTGCGTTGGAAACCTCTAACTTTAGATGCCATATACTATCTCCTGCGTTGCTCTGATCTTAAAACAAAAAAAATTTGTATTGCCCAACTTTTAATTTCCTTTCCAACGGTGAAAAAATTATGTCTCTATCTCTTCTGGTTCAAAAGTTATGGCCGTTTAAAGTTAGACGTTTTTTTCTTCAAAACAGCTTTTTTCATGTGTTTCTAAGATGTTCCATAGGCATCCCAAGTACTTTGGACCAGGTTTCTATGTCATTTGAGGATGTTCCATGGTCGTCTCAAGTACTTTGGACCAAGTTTCTATGTCATTGGAACATGTTCCATGGTGGTCCCAAGTACTTTGGACCAAGTTTCTATGTCATTGAAACATGTTTCAAGTGCGTTGGAAACCACTAACTTTAGATGCCATATACTATCTCCTGCGTTGCTCTGATCTTAAAACAAAAAAAAATTGTATTGCCCAACTTTTAATTTCCTTTCCAACGGTGAAAAAATTATGTCTCTCTCTTCTGGTTCAAAAGTTATGGCCGTTTAAAGTTAGACGTTTTTTTTTCTTCCAAACTGCTTTTTTCATGTGTTTCTAAGATGTTCCATAGTCATCCCAAGTACTTTGGACCAAGTTTCTATGTCATTTGAGGATGTTCCATGGTCGTCCCAAGTACTTTGGACCAAGTTTCTATGTCATTGGAACATGTTCCATGGTGGTCCCAAGTACTTTGGACCAAGTTTCTATGTCATTGAAACATGTTTCAAGTGCGTTGGAAACCTCTAACTTTAGATGCCATATACTATCTCCTGCGTTGCTCTGATCTTAAAACAAAAAAAAATTGTATTGCCCAACTTTTAATTTCCTTTCCAACGGTGAAAAAATTATGTCTCTATCTCTTCTGGTTCAAAAGTTATGGCCGTTTAAAGTTAGACGTTTTTTTTCTTCCAAACTGCTTTTTTCATGTGTTTCTAAGATGTTCCATAGTCATCCCAAGTACTTTGGACAAAGTTTCTATGTCATTTGAGGATGTTCCATGGTCGTCCCAAGTACTTTGGACCAAGTTTCTATGTCATTGAAACATGTTTCAAGTGCGTTGGAAACCTCTAACTTTAGATGCCATATACTATCTCCTGCGTTGCTCTGATCTTAAAACAAAAAAAATTGTATTGCCCAACTTTTAATTTCCTTTCCAACGGTGAAAAAATTATGTCTCTATCTCTTCTGGTTCAAAAGTTATGGCCGTTTAAAGTTAGACGTTTTTTTCTTCAAAACTGCTTTTTTCATGTGTTTCTAAGATGTTCCATAGGCATCCCAAGTACTTTGGACCAAGTTTCTATGTCATTTGAGGATGTTCCATGGTCGTCTCAAGTACTTTGGACCAAGTTTCTATGTCATTGGAACATGTTCCATGGTGGTCCCAAGTACTTTGGACCAAGTTTCTATGTCATTGAAACATGTTTCAAGTGCGTTGGAAACCTCTAACTTTAGATGCCATATACTATCTCCTGCGTTGCTCTGATCTTAAAACAAAAAAAAATGTATTGCCCAACTTTTAATTTCCTTTCCAACGGTGAAAAAATTATGTCTCTCTCTTCTGGTTCAAAAGTTATGGCCGTTTAAAGTTAGACTTTTTTTTTCTTCCAAACTGCTTTTTTTCATGTGTTTCTAAGATGTTCCATAGTCATCCCAAGTACTTTGGACAAAGTTTCTATGTCATTTGAGGATGTTCCATGGTCGTCTCAAGTACTTTGGACCAAGTTTCTATGTCATTGGAACATGTTCCATGGTGGTCCCAAGTACTTTGGACCAAGTTTCTATGTCATTGAAACATGTTTCAAGTGCGTTGGAAACCACTAACTTTAGATGCCATATACTATCTCCTGCGTTGCTCTGATCTTAAAACAAAAAAAATTGTATTGCCCAACTTTTAATTTCCTTTCCAACGGTGAAAAAATTATGTCTCTCTCTTCTGGTTCAAAAGTTATGGCCGTTTAAAGTTAGACTTTTTTTTCTTCCAAACTGCTTTTTTTCATGTGTTTCTAAGATGTTCCATAGTCATCCCAAGTACTTTGGACCAAGTTTCTATGTCATTTGAGGATGTTCCATGGTCGTCTCAAGTACTTTGGACCAAGTTTCTATGTCATTGGAACATGTTCCATGGTGGTCCCAAGTACTTTGGACCAAGTTTCTATGTCATTGAAACATGTTTCAAGTGCGTTGGAAACCTCTAACTTTAGATGCCATATACTATCTCCTGCGTTGCTCTGATCTTAAAACAAAAAAAATTGTATTGCCCAACTTTTAATTTCCTTTCCAACGGTGAAAAAATTATGTCTCTCTCTTCTGGTTCAAAAGTTATGGCCGTTTAAAGTTAGACGTTTTTTTCTTCAAAACAGCTTTTTTCATGTGTTTCTAAGATGTTCCATAGTCATCCCAAGTACTTTGGACCAGGTTTCTATGTCATTTGAGGATGTTCCATGGTCGTCTCAAGTACTTTGGACCAAGTTTCTATGTCATTGGAACATGTTCCATGGTGGTCCCAAGTACTTTGGACCAAGTTTCTATGTCATTGAAACATGTTTCAAGTGCGTTGGAAACCTCTAACTTTAGATGCCATATACTATCTCCTGCGTTGCTCTGATCTTAAAACAAAAAAAAATTGTATTGCCCAACTTTTAATTTCCTTTCCAACGGTGAAAAAATTATGTCTCTATCTCTTCTGGTTCAAAAGTTATGGCCGTTTAAAGTTAGACGTTTTTTTTTTTCTTCCAAACTGATTTTTTTCATGTGTTTCTAAGATGTTCCATAGTCATCCCAAGTACTTTGGACAAAGTTTCTATGTCATTTGAGGATGTTCCATGGTGGTCCCAAGTACTTTGGACCAAGTTTCTATGTCATTGAAACATGTTTCAAGTGCGTTGGAAACCACTAACTTTAGATGCCATATACTATCTCCTGCGTTGCTCTGATCTTAAAACAAAAAAAAATTTGTATTGCCCAACTTTTAATTTCCTTTCCAACGGTGAAAAAATTATGTCTCTATCTCTTCTGGTTCAAAAGTTATGGCCGTTTAAAGTTAGACGTTTTTTTTCTTCCAAACTGCTTTTTTTCATGTGTTTCTAAGATGTTCCATAGTCATCCCAAGTACTTTGGACAAAGTTTCTATGTCATTTGAGGATGTTCCATGGTCGTCTCAAGTACTTTGGACCAAGTTTCTATGTCATTGGAACATGTTCCATGGTGGTCCCAAGTACTTTGGACCAAGTTTCTATGTCATTGAAACATGTTTCAAGTGCGTTGGAAACCACTAACTTTAGATGCCATATACTATCTCCTGCGTTGCTCTGATCTTAAAACAAAAAAAATTGTATTGCCCAACTTTTAATTTCCTTTCCAACGGTGAAAAAATTATGTCTCTCTCTTCTGGTTCAAAAGTTATGGCCGTTTAAAGTTAGACGTTTTTTTTCTTCCAAACTGCTTTTTTTCATGTGTTTCTAAGATGTTCCATAGTCATCCCAAGTACTTTGGACCAAGTTTCTATGTCATTTGACGATGTTCCATGGTCTTTCCAAGTACTTTGGACCAAGTTTCTATGTCATTGGAACATGTTCCATGGTGGTCCCAAGTACTTTGGACCAAGTTTCTATGTCATTGAAACATGTTTCAAGTGCGTTGGAAACCTCTAACTTTAGATGCCATATACTATCTCCTGCGTTGCTCTGATCTTAAAACAAAAAAAATTGTATTGCCCAACTTTTAATTTCCTTTCCAACGGTGAAAAAATTATGTCTCTCTCTTCTGGTTCAAAAGTTATGGCCGTTTAAAGTTAGACGTTTTTTTTCTTCCAAACTGCTTTTTTTCATGTGTTTCTAAGATGTTCCATAGTCATCCCAAGTACTTTGGACCAGGTTTCTATGTCATTTGAGGATGTTCCATGGTCGTCTCAAGTACTTTGGACCAAGTTTCTATGTCATTGGAACATGTTCCATGGTGGTCCCAGTACTTTGGACCAAGTTTCTATGTCATTGAAACATGTTTCAAGTGCGTTGGAAACCTCTAACTTTAGATGCCATATACTATCTCCTGCGTTGCTCTGATCTTAAAACAAAAAAAAATTGTATTGCCCAACTTTTAATTTCCTTTCCAACGGTGAAAAAATTATGTCTCTCTCTTCTGGTTCAAAAGTTATGGCCGTTTAAAGTTAGACGTTTTTTTCTTCAAAACTGCTTTTTTCATGTGTTTCTAAGATGTTCCATAGGCATCCCAAGTACTTTGGACCAGGTTTCTATGTCATTTGAGGATGTTCCATGGTCGTCTCAAGTACTTTGGACCAAGTTTCTATGTCATTGGAACATGTTCCATGGTGGTCCCAAGTACTTTGGACCAAGTTTCTATGTCATTGAAACATGTTTCAAGTGCGTTGGAAACCTCTAACTTTAGATGCCATATACTATCTCCTGCGTTGCTCTGATCTTAAAACAAAAAAAATTGTATTGCCCAACTTTTAATTTCCTTTCCAACGGTGAAAAAATTATGTCTCTCTCTTCTGGTTCAAAAGTTATGGCCGTTTAAAGTTAGACTTTTTTTTTCTTCCAAACTGCTTTTTTTCATGTGTTTCTAAGATGTTCCATAGTCATCCCAAGTACTTTGGACAAAGTTTCTATGTCATTTGAGGATGTTCCATGGTCGTCTCAAGTACTTTGGACCAAGTTTCTATGTCATTGAAACATGTTTCAAGTGCGTTGGAAACCACTAACTTTAGATGCCATATACTATCTCCTGCGTTGCTCTGATCTTAAAACAAAAAAAAATTGTATTGCCCAACTTTTAATTTCCTTTCCAACGGTGAAAAAATTATGTCTCTATCTCTTCTGGTTCAAAAGTTATGGCCGTTTAAAGTTAGACGTTTTTTTTCTTCCAAACTGCTTTTTTTCATGTGTTTCTAAGATGTTCCATAGTCATCCCAAGTACTTTGGACAAAGTTTCTATGTCATTTGAGGATGTTCCATGGTCGTCTCAAGTACTTTGGACCAAGTTTCTATGTCATTGGAACATGTTCCATGGTGGTCCCAAGTACTTTGGACCAAGTTTCTATGTCATTGAAACATGTTTCAAGTGCGTTGGAAACCACTAACTTTAGATGCCATATACTATCTCCTGCGTTGCTCTGATCTTAAAACAAAAAAAATTTGTATTGCCCAACTTTTAATTTCCTTTCCAACGGTGAAAAAATTATGTCTCTATCTCTTCTGGTTCAAAAGTTATGGCCGTTTAAAGTTAGACGTTTTTTTTTCTTCAAAACAGCTTTTTTCATGTGTTTCTAAGATGTTCCATAGGCATCCCAAGTACTTTGGACCAGGTTTCTATGTCATTTGAGGATGTTCCATGGTCGTCTCAAGTACTTTGGACCAAGTTTCTATGTCATTGGAACATGTTCCATGGTGGTCCCAAGTACTTTGGACCAAGTTTCTATGTCATTGAAACATGTTTCAAGTGCGTTGGAAACCTCTAACTTTAGATGCCATATACTATCTCCTGCGTTGCTCTGATCTTAAAAAAAAACAATTTGTATTGCCCAACTTTTAATTTCCTTTCCAACGGTGAAAAAATTATGTCTCTATCTCTTCTGGTTCAAAAGTTATGGCCGTTTAAAGTTAGACGTTTTTTTTTCTTCCAAACTGCTTTTTTCATGTGTTTCTAAGATGTTCCATAGGCATCCCAAGTACTTTGGACCAGGTTTCTATGTCATTTGAGGATGTTCCATGGTCGTCTCAAGTACTTTGGACCAAGTTTCTATGTCATTGGAACATGTTCCATGGTGGTCCCAAGTACTTTGGACCAAGTTTCTATGTCATTGAAACATGTTTCAAGTGCGTTGGAAACCTCTAACTTTAGATGCCATATACTATCTCCTGCGTTGCTCTGATCTTAAAACAAAAAAAATTGTATTGCCCAACTTTTAATTTCCTTTCCAACGGTGAAAAAATTATGTCTCTCTCTTCTGGTTCAAAAGTTATGGCCGTTTAAAGTTAGACTTTTTTTTCTTCCAAACTGCTTTTTTCATGTGTTTCTAAGATGTTCCATAGTCATCCCAAGTACTTTGGACAAAGTTTCTATGTCATTTGAGGATGTTCCATGGTCGTCTCAAGTACTTTGGACCAAGTTTCTATGTCATTGGAACATGTTCCATGGTGGTCCCAAGTACTTTGGACCAAGTTTCTATGTCATTGAAACATGTTTCAAGTGCGTTGGAAACCTCTAACTTTAGATGCCATATACTATCTCCTGCGTTGCTCTGATCTTAAAACAAAAAAAATTTGTATTGCCCAACTTTTAATTTCCTTTCCAACGGTGAAAAAATTATGTCTCTCTCTTCTGGTTCAAAAGTTATGGCCGTTTAAAGTTAGACGTTTTTTTCTTCAAAACTGCTTTTTTCATGTGTTTCTAAGATGTTCCATAGGCATCCCAAGTACTTTGGACAGGTTTCTATGTCATTTGAGGATGTTCCATGGTCGTCTCAAGTACTTTGGACCAAGTTTCTATGTCATTGGAACATGTTCCATGGTGGTCCCAAGTACTTTGGACCAAGTTTCTATGTCATTGAAACATGTTTCAAGTGCGTTGGAAACCTCTAACTTTAGATGCCATATACTATCTCCTGCGTTGCTCTGATCTTAAAACAAAAAAAAATTGTATTGCCCAACTTTTAATTTCCTTTCCAACGGTGAAAAAATTATGTCTCTCTCTTCTGGTTCAAAAGTTATGGCCGTTTAAAGTTAGACTTTTTTTTTCTTCCAAACTGCTTTTTTTCATGTGTTTCTAAGATGTTCCATAGTCATCCCAAGTACTTTGGACAAAGTTTCTATGTCATTTGAGGATGTTCCATGGTCGTCTCAAGTACTTTGGACCAAGTTTCTATGTCATTGAAACATGTTTCAAGTGCGTTGGAAACCACTAACTTTAGATGCCATATACTATCTCCTGCGTTGCTCTGATCTTAAAACAAAAAAAAATTGTATTGCCCAACTTTTAATTTCCTTTCCAACGGTGAAAAAATTATGTCTCTATCTCTTCTGGTTCAAAAGTTATGGCCGTTTAAAGTTAGACGTTTTTTTTCTTCCAAACTGCTTTTTTTCATGTGTTTCTAAGATGTTCCATAGTCATCCCAAGTACTTTGGACAAGTTTCTATGTCATTTGAGGATGTTCCATGGTCGTCTCAAGTACTTTGGACCAAGTTTCTATGTCATTGGAACATGTTCCATGGTGGTCCCAAGTACTTTGGACCAAGTTTCTATGTCATTGAAACATGTTTCAAGTGCGTTGGAAACCTCTAACTTTAGATGCCATATACTATCTCCTGCGTTGCTCTGATCTTAAAACAAAAAAATTTGTATTGCCCAACTTTTAATTTCCTTTCCAACGGTGAAAAAATTATGTCTCTATCTCTTCTGGTTCAAAAGTTATGGCCGTTTAAAGTTAGACGTTTTTTTCTTCAAAACAGCTTTTTTCATGTGTTTCTAAGATGTTCCATAGGCATCCCAAGTACTTTGGACCAGGTTTCTATGTCATTTGAGGATGTTCCATGGTCGTCTCAAGTACTTTGGACCAAGTTTCTATGTCATTGGAACATGTTCCATGGTGGTCCCAAGTACTTTGGACCAAGTTTCTATGTCATTGAAACATGTTTCAAGTGCGTTGGAAACCTCTAACTTTAGATGCCATATACTATCTCCTGCGTTGCTCTGATCTTAAAACAAAAAAAAATTGTATTGCCCAACTTTTAATTTCCTTTCCAACGGTGAAAAAATTATGTCTCTATCTCTTCTGGTTCAAAAGTTATGGCCGTTTAAAGTTAGACGTTTTTTTTCTTCAAACTGCTTTTTTCATGTGTTTCTAAGATGTTCCATAGGCATCCCAAGTACTTTGGACCAGGTTTCTATGTCATTTGAGGATGTTCCATGGTCGTCTCAAGTACTTTGGACCAAGTTTCTATGTCATTGGAACATGTTCCATGGTGGTCCCAAGTACTTTGGACCAAGTTTCTATGTCATTGAAACATGTTTCAAGTGCGTTGGAAACCTCTAACTTTAGATGCCATATACTATCTCCTGCGTTGCTCTGATCTTAAAAAAAAAAAAATTGTATTGCCCAACTTTTAATTTCCTTTCCAACGGTGAAAAAATTATGTCTCTATCTCTTCTGGTTCAAAAGTTATGGCCGTTTAAAGTTAGACGTTTTTTTTCTTCCAAACTGCTTTTTTCATGTGTTTCTAAGATGTTCCATAGTCATCCCAAGTACTTTGGACAAGTTTCTATGTCATTTGAGGATGTTCCATGGTCGTCTCAAGTACTTTGGACCAAGTTTCTATGTCATTGGAACATGTTCCATGGTGGTCCAAGTACTTTGGACCAAGTTTCTATGTCATTGAAACATGTTTCAAGTGCGTTGGAAACCTCTAACTTTAGATGCCATATACTATCTCCTGCGTTGCTCTGATCTTAAAACAAAAAAAATTTGTATTGCCCAACTTTTAATTTCCTTTCCAACGGTGAAAAAATTATGTCTCTATCTCTTCTGGTTCAAAAGTTATGGCCGTTTAAAGTTAGACGTTTTTTTCTTCCAAACTGCTTTTTTCATGTGTTTCTAAGATGTTCCATAGGCATCCCAAGTACTTTGGACAAGTTTCTATGTCATTTGAGGATGTTCCATGGTCGTCTCAAGTACTTTGGACCAAGTTTCTATGTCATTGAAACATGTTTCAAGTGCGTTGGAAACCACTAACTTTAGATGCCATATACTATCTCCTGCGTTGCTCTGATCTTAAAACAAAAAAAAAATTGTATTGCCCAACTTTTAATTTCCTTTCCAACGGTGAAAAAATTATGTCTCTATCTCTTCTGGTTCAAAAGTTATGGCCGTTTAAAGTTAGACGTTTTTTTTCTTCCAAACTGCTTTTTTTCATGTGTTTCTAAGATGTTCCATAGTCATCCCAAGTACTTTGGACAAAGTTTCTATGTCATTTGAGGATGTTCCATGGTCGTCTCAAGTACTTTGGACCAAGTTTCTATGTCATTGGAACATGTTCCATGGTGGTCCCAAGTACTTTGGACCAAGTTTCTATGTCATTGAAACATGTTTCAAGTGCGTTGGAAACCTCTAACTTTAGATGCCATATACTATCTCCTGCGTTGCTCTGATCTTAAAACAAAAAAAATTTGTATTGCCCAACTTTTAATTTCCTTTCCAACGGTGAAAAAATTATGTCTCTATCTCTTCTGGTTCAAAAGTTATGGCCGTTTAAAGTTAGACGTTTTTTTCTTCAAAACAGCTTTTTTCATGTGTTTCTAAGATGTTCCATAGGCATCCCAAGTACTTTGGACCAGGTTTCTATGTCATTTGAGGATGTTCCATGGTCGTCTCAAGTACTTTGGACCAAGTTTCTATGTCATTGGAACATGTTCCATGGTGGTCCCAAGTACTTTGGACCAAGTTTCTATGTCATTGAAACATGTTTCAAGTGCGTTGGAAACCACTAACTTTAGATGCCATATACTATCTCCTGCGTTGCTCTGATCTTAAAACAAAAAAAATTGTATTGCCCAACTTTTAATTTCCTTTCCAACGGTGAAAAAATTATGTCTCTATCTCTTCTGGTTCAAAAGTTATGGCCGTTTAAAGTTAGACGTTTTTTTCTTCAAACTGCTTTTTTCATGTGTTTCTAAGATGTTCCATAGGCATCCCAAGTACTTTGGACCAGGTTTCTATGTCATTTGAGGATGTTCCATGGTCGTCTCAAGTACTTTGGACCAAGTTTCTATGTCATTGGAACATGTTCCATGGTGGTCCCAAGTACTTTGGACCAAGTTTCTATGTCATTGAAACATGTTTCAAGTGCGTTGGAAACCTCTAACTTTAGATGCCATATACTATCTCCTGCGTTGCTCTGATCTTAAAACAAAAAAAATTTGTATTGCCCAACTTTTAATTTCCTTTCCAACGGTGAAAAAATTATGTCTCTATCTCTTCTGGTTCAAAAGTTATGGCCGTTTAAAGTTAGACGTTTTTTTTTCTTCCAAACTGCTTTTTTTCATGTGTTTCTAAGATGTTCCATAGTCATCCCAAGTACTTTGGACAAAGTTTCTATGTCATTTGAGGATGTTCCATGGTCGTCTCAAGTACTTTGGACCAAGTTTCTATGTCATTGAAACATGTTTCAAGTGCGTTGGAAACCACTAACTTTAGATGCCATATACTATCTCCTGCGTTGCTCTGATCTTAAAACAAAAAAAATTTGTATTGCCCAACTTTTAATTTCCTTTCCAACGGTGAAAAAATTATGTCTCTATCTCTTCTGGTTCAAAAGTTATGGCCGTTTAAAGTTAGACGTTTTTTTCTTCCAAACAGCTTTTTTCATGTGTTTCTAAGATGTTCCATAGCATCCCAAGTACTTTGGACCAGGTTTCTATGTCATTTGAGGATGTTCCATGGTCGTCTCAAGTACTTTGGACCAAGTTTCTATGTCATTGGAACATGTTCCATGGTGGTCCCAAGTACTTTGGACCAAGTTTCTATGTCATTGAAACATGTTTCAAGTGCGTTGGAAACCTCTAACTTTAGATGCCATATACTATCTCCTGCGTTGCTCTGATCTTAAAACAAAAAAAATTTGTATTGCCCAACTTTTAATTTCCTTTCCAACGGTGAAAAAATTATGTCTCTATCTCTTCTGGTTCAAAAGTTATGGCCGTTTAAAGTTAGACGTTTTTTTCTTCAAAACTGCTTTTTTCATGTGTTTCTAAGATGTTCCATAGTCATCCCAAGTACTTTGGACCAGGTTCTATGTCATTTGAGGATGTTCCATGGTCGTCCAAGTACTTTGAGACACTTGAATGAGTTTGGAGCATGTTGTAAAGTGGTCTAGTGTGCTTGGACAAAGTTTCTATGTCATTTGAGATGTTCCAGGTTCGTCTCAAGTACTTTGGACCAATTTCTATGTCATTTGAGATGTTCCATGGTCGTCTCAAGTACTTTGGACCAAGTTTCTATGTCATTGGAACATGTTCCATGGTGGTCCCAAGTACTTTGGACCAAGTTTCTATGTCATTGAAACATGTTTCAAGTGCGTTGGAAACCACTAACTTTAGATGCCATATACTATCTCCTGCGTTGCTCTGATCTTAAAACAAAAAAAAATTGTATTGCCCAACTTTTAATTTCCTTTCCAACGGTGAAAAAATTATGTCTCTATCTCTTCTGGTTCAAAAGTTATGGCCGTTTAAAGTTAGACGTTTTTTTCTTCAAACTGCTTTTTTCATGTGTTTCTAAGATGTTCCATAGCATCCCAAGTACTTTGGACAGGTTTCTATGTCATTTGAGGATGTTCCATGGTCGTCTCAAGTACTTTGGACCAAGTTTCTATGTCATTGGAACATGTTCCATGGTGGTCCCAAGTACTTTGGACCAAGTTTCTATGTCATTGAAACATGTTTCAAGTGCGTTGGAAACCACTAACTTTAGATGCCATATACTATCTCCTGCGTTGCTCTGATCTTAAAACAAAAAAAATTTGTATTGCCCAACTTTTAATTTCCTTTCCAACGGTGAAAAAATTATGTCTCTATCTCTTCTGGTTCAAAAGTTATGGCCGTTTAAAGTTAGACGTTTTTTTCTTCAAAACAGCTTTTTTCATGTGTTTCTAAGATGTTCCATAGGCATCCCAAGTACTTTGGACCAGGTTTCTATGTCATTTGAGGATGTTCCATGGTCGTCTCAAGTACTTTGGACCAAGTTTCTATGTCATTGGAACATGTTCCATGGTGGTCCCAAGTACTTTGGACCAAGTTTCTATGTCATTGAAACATGTTTCAAGTGCGTTGGAAACCTCTAACTTTAGATGCCATATACTATCTCCTGCGTTGCTCTGATCTTAAAACAAAAAAAATTTGTATTGCCCAACTTTTAATTTCCTTTCCAACGGTGAAAAAATTATGTCTCTATCTCTTCTGGTTCAAAAGTTATGGCCGTTTAAAGTTAGACGTTTTTTTTTCTTCCAAACTGCTTTTTTTCATGTGTTTCTAAGATGTTCCATAGGCATCCCAAGTACTTTGGACAAAGTTTCTATGTCATTTGAGGATGTTCCATGGTCGTCTCAAGTACTTTGGACCAAGTTTTTATGTCATTGGAACATGTTCCATGGTGGTCCCAAGTACTTTGGACCAAGTTTCTATGTCATTGAAACATGTTTCAAGTGCGTTGGAAACCTCTAACTTTAGATGCCATATACTATCTCCTGCGTTGCTCTGATCTTAAAACAAAAAAAAATTTGTATTGCCCAACTTTTAATTTCCTTTCCAACGGTGAAAAAATTATGTCTCTATCTCTTCTGGTTCAAAAGTTATGGCCGTTTAAAGTTAGACGTTTTTTTCTTCCAAACTGCTTTTTTCATGTGTTTCTAAGATGTTCCATAGTCATCCCAAGTACTTTGGACCAGGTTTCTATGTCATTTGAGGATGTTCCATGGTCGTCTCAAGTACTTTGGACCAAGTTTCTATGTCATTGAAACATGTTTCAAGTGCGTTGGAAACCACTAACTTTAGATGCCATATACTATCTCCTGCGTTGCTCTGATCTTAAAACAAAAAAAAATTGTATTGCCCAACTTTTAATTTCCTTTCCAACGGTGAAAAAATTATGTCTCTATCTCTTCTGGTTCAAAAGTTATGGCCGTTTAAAGTTAGACGTTTTTTTTCTTCCAAACTGCTTTTTTCATGTGTTTCTAAGATGTTCCATAGTCATCCCAAGTACTTTGGACCAAGTTTCTATGTCATTTGAGGATGTTCCATGGTCGTCCCAAGTACTTTGGACCAAGTTTCTATGTCATTGGAACATGTTCCATGGTGGTCCCAAGTACTTTGGACCAAGTTTCTATGTCATTGAAACATGTTTCAAGTGCGTTGGAAACCTCTAACTTTAGATGCCATATACTATCTCCTGCGTTGCTCTGACCTTAAAACAAAAAAATGTGTATTGCCCAACTTTTAATTTCCTTTCCAACGGTGAAAAAATTATGTCTCTATCTCTTCTGGTTCAAAAGTTATGGCCGTTTAAAGTTAGACGTTTTTTTCTTCCAAACTGCTTTTTTCATGTGTTTCTAAGATGTTCCATAGGCATCCCAAGTACTTTGGACAAGGTTCTATGTCATTTGAGGATGTTCCATGGTCGTCTCAAGTACTTTGGACCAAGTTTCTATGTCATTGGAACATGTTCCATGGTGGTCCCAAGTACTTTGGACCAAGTTTCTATGTCATTGAAACATGTTTCAAGTGCGTTGGAAACCACTAACTTTAGATGCCATATACTATCTCCTGCGTTGCTCTGATCTTAAAACAAAAAAAATTTGTATTGCCCAACTTTTAATTTCCTTTCCAACGGTGAAAAAATTATGTCTCTATCTCTTCTGGTTCAAAAGTTATGGCCGTTTAAAGTTAGACGTTTTTTTCTTCAAAACAGCTTTTTTCATGTGTTTCTAAGATGTTCCATAGGCATCCCAAGTACTTTGGACCAGGTTTCTATGTCATTTGAGGATGTTCCATGGTCGTCTCAAGTACTTTGGACCAAGTTTCTATGTCATTGGAACATGTTCCATGGTGGTCCCAAGTACTTTGGACCAAGTTTCTATGTCATTGAAACATGTTTCAAGTGCGTTGGAAACCACTAACTTTAGATGCCATATACTATCTCCTGCGTTGCTCTGATCTTAAAACAAAAAAAATTGTATTGCCCAACTTTTAATTTCCTTTCCAACGGTGAAAAAATTATGTCTCTATCTCTTCTGGTTCAAAAGTTATGGCCGTTTAAAGTTAGACGTTTTTTTTTCTTCCAAACTGCTTTTTTTCATGTGTTTCTAAGATGTTCCATAGTCATCCCAAGTACTTTGGACAAGTTTCTATGTCATTTGAGGATGTTCCATGGTCGTCTCAAGTACTTTGGACCAAGTTTCTATGTCATTGGAACATGTTCCATGGTGGTCCCAAGTACTTTGGACCAAGTTTCTATGTCATTGAAACATGTTTCAAGTGCGTTGGAAACCACTAACTTTAGATGCCATATACTATCTCCTGCGTTGCTCTGATCTTAAAACAAAAAAAATTTGTATTGCCCAACTTTTAATTTCCTTTCCAACGGTGAAAAAATTATGTCTCTATCTCTTCTGGTTCAAAAGTTATGGCCGTTTAAAGTTAGACGTTTTTTTCTTCAAAACAGCTTTTTTCATGTGTTTCTAAGATGTTCCATAGGCATCCCAAGTACTTTGGACCAGGTTTCTATGTCATTTGAGGATGTTCCATGGTCGTCTCAAGTACTTTGGACCAAGTTTCTATGTCATTGGAACATGTTCCATGGTGGTCCCAAGTACTTTGGACAAAGATTCTATGTCATTTGAGGATGTTTCAAGTGCATTGGAAACCACTAAGTTCAGAGTCCATTTACTGTCTCCTGCGTTGCTCTGATCTTAAAACAAAAAAAATTTGTATTGCCCAACTTTTAATTTCCTTTCCAACGGTCAAAAAATTATGTCTCTAGCTCTTCTGGTTCAAAAGTTATGGCCGTTTAAAGTTAGACGTTTTTTCCTTCAAAACAGCTTTTTTCATGTGTTTCTAAGATGTTCCATAGTCATCCCAAGTACTTTGGACCAAGTTTCTATGTCATTTGAGGATGTTCCATGGTCGTCTCAAGTACTTTGGACCAAGTTTCTATGTCATTGGAACATGTTCCATGGTGGTCCCAAGTACTTTGGACCAAGTTTCTATGTCATTGAAACATGTTTCAAGTGCGTTGGAAACCTCTAACTTTAGATGCCATATACTATCTCCTGCGTTGCTCTGATCTTAAAACAAAAAAAATTGTATTGCCCAACTTTTAATTTCCTTTCCAACGGTGAAAAAATTATGTCTCTCTCTTCTGGTTCAAAAGTTATGGCCGTTTAAAGTTAGACGTTTTTTTTCTTCCAAACTGCTTTTTTTCATGTGTTTCTAAGATGTTCCATAGGCATCCCAAGTACTTTGGACAAGTTTCTATGTCATTTGAGGATGTTCCATGGTCGTCTCAAGTACTTTGGACCAAGTTTCTATGTCATTGGAACATGTTCCATGGTGGTCCCAAGTACTTTGGACCAAGTTTCTATGTCATTGAAACATGTTTCAAGTGCGTTGGAAACCTCTAACTTTAGATGCCATATACTATCTCCTGCGTTGCTCTGATCTTAAAACAAAAAAAATTGTATTGCCCAACTTTTAATTTCCTTTCCAACGGTGAAAAAATTATGTCTCTCTCTTCTGGTTCAAAAGTTATGGCCGTTTAAAGTTAGACGTTTTTTTCTTCAAAACTGCTTTTTTTCATGTGTTTCTAAGATGTTCCATAGGCATCCCAAGTACTTTGGACCGGTTTCTATGTCATTTGAGGATGTTCCATGGTCGTCTCAAGTACTTTGGACCAAGTTTCTATGTCATTGAAACATGTTTCAAGTGCGTTGGAAACCACTAACTTTAGATGCCATATACTATCTCCTGCGTTGCTCTGATCTTAAAACAAAAAAAAATTGTATTGCCCAACTTTTAATTTCCTTTCCAACGGTGAAAAAATTATGTCTCTATCTCTTCTGGTTCAAAAGTTATGGCCGTTTAAAGTTAGACGTTTTTTTTCTTCCAAACTGCTTTTTTCATGTGTTTCTAAGATGTTCCATAGTCATCCCAAGTACTTTGGACAAAGTTTCTATGTCATTTGAGGATGTTCCATGGTCGTCTCAAGTACTTTGGACCAAGTTTCTATGTCATTGGAACATGTTCCATGGTGGTCCCAAGTACTTTGGACCAAGTTTCTATGTCATTGAAACATGTTTCAAGTGCGTTGGAAACCTCTAACTTTAGATGCCATATACTATCTCCTGCGTTGCTCTGATCTTAAAACAAAAAAATTTGTATTGCCCAACTTTTAATTTCCTTTCCAACGGTGAAAAAATTATGTCTCTATCTCTTCTGGTTCAAAAGTTATGGCCGTTTAAAGTTAGACGTTTTTTTCTTCAAAACAGCTTTTTTCATGTGTTTCTAAGATGTTCCATAGGCATCCCAAGTACTTTGGACCAGGTTTCTATGTCATTTGAGGATGTTCCATGGTCGTCTCAAGTACTTTGGACCAAGTTTCTATGTCATTGGAACATGTTCCATGGTGGTCCCAAGTACTTTGGACCAAGTTTCTATGTCATTGAAACATGTTTCAAGTGCGTTGGAAACCACTAACTTTAGATGCCATATACTATCTCCTGCGTTGCTCTGATCTTAAAACAAAAAAAATTGTATTGCCCAACTTTTAATTTCCTTTCCAACGGTGAAAAAATTATGTCTCTATCTCTTCTGGTTCAAAAGTTATGGCCGTTTAAAGTTAGACGTTTTTTTCTTCCAAACTGCTTTTTTCATGTGTTTCTAAGATGTTCCATAGGCATCCCAAGTACTTTGGACCAGGTTTCTATGTCATTTGAGGATGTTCCATGGTCGTCTCAAGTACTTTGGACCAAGTTTCTATGTCATTGGAACATGTTCCATGGTGGTCCCAAGTACTTTGGACCAAGTTTCTATGTCATTGAAACATGTTTCAAGTGCGTTGGAAACCTCTAACTTTAGATGCCATATACTATCTCCTGCGTTGCTCTGATCTTAAAACAAAAAAAATTTGTATTGCCCAACTTTTAATTTCCTTTCCAACGGTGAAAAAATTATGTCTCTATCTCTTCTGGTTCAAAAGTTATGGCCGTTTAAAGTTAGACGTTTTTTTTTTCTTCCAAACTGCTTTTTTTCATGTGTTTCTAAGATGTTCCATAGTCATCCCAAGTACTTTGGACAAAGTTTCTATGTCATTTGAGGATGTTCCATGGTCGTCTCAAGTACTTTGGACCAAGTTTCTATGTCATTGGAAATGTTCCATGTGGTCCCAAGTACTTTGGACCAAGTTTCTATGTCATTGTTTTCAAGTGAAACCACTAACTTTAGATGCCATATACTATCTCCTGCGTTGCTCTGATCTTAAAACAAAAAAAATTGTATTGCCCAACTTTTAATTTCCTTTCCAACGGTGAAAAAATTATGTCTCTATCTCTTCTGGTTCAAAAGTTATGGCCGTTTAAAGTTAGACGTTTTTTTCTTCAAACTGCTTTTTTCATGTGTTTCTAAGATGTTCCATAGTCATCCCAAGTACTTTGGACCAGGTTTCTATGTCATTTGAGGATGTTCCATGGTCGTCTCAAGTACTTTGGACCAAGTTTCTATGTCATTGGAACATGTTCCATGGTGGTCCCAAGTACTTTGGACCAAGTTTCTATGTCATTGAAACATGTTTCAAGTGCGTTGGAAACCTCTAACTTTAGATGCCATATACTATCTCCTGCGTTGCTCTGATCTTAAAACAAAAAAAATTTGTATTGCCCAACTTTTAATTTCCTTTCCAACGGTGAAAAAATTATGTCTCTCTCTTCTGGTTCAAAAGTTATGGCCGTTTAAAGTTAGACGTTTTTTTCTTCAAAACAGCTTTTTTCATGTGTTTCTAAGATGTTCCATAGGCATCCCAAGTACTTTGGACCAGGTTTCTATGTCATTTGAGGATGTTCCATGGTCGTCTCAAGTACTTTGGACCAAGTTTCTATGTCATTGGAACATGTTCCATGGTGGTCCCAAGTACTTTGGACCAAGTTTCTATGTCATTGAAACATGTTTCAAGTGCGTTGGAAACCTCTAACTTTAGATGCCATATACTATCTCCTGCGTTGCTCTGATCTTAAAACAAAAAAAATTTGTATTGCCCAACTTTTAATTTCCTTTCCAACGGTGAAAAAATTATGTCTCTCTCTTCTGGTTCAAAAGTTATGGCCGTTTAAAGTTAGACGTTTTTTTTCTTCCAAACTGCTTTTTTTCATGTGTTTCTAAGATGTTCCATAGGCATCCCAAGTACTTTGGACCAGGTTTCTATGTCATTTGAGGATGTTCCATGGTCGTCTCAAGTACTTTGGACCAAGTTTCTATGTCATTGGAACATGTTCCATGGTGGTCCCAAGTACTTTGGACCAAGTTTCTATGTCATTGAAACATGTTTCAAGTGCGTTGGAAACCACTAACTTTAGATGCCATATACTATCTCCTGCGTTGCTCTGATCTTAAAACAAAAAAAATTGTATTGCCCAACTTTTAATTTCCTTTCCAACGGTGAAAAAATATGTCTCTCTCTTCTGGTTCAAAAGTTATGGCCGTTTAAAGTTAGACTTTTTTTTTTTTCCAAACTGCTTTTTTTCATGTGTTTCTAAGATGTTCCATAGTCATCCCAAGTACTTTGGACAAAGTTTCTATGTCATTTGAGGATGTTCCATGGTCGTCTCAAGTACTTTGGACCAAGTTTCTATGTCATTGAAACATGTTTCAAGTGCGTTGGAAACCACTAACTTTAGATGCCATATACTATCTCCTGCGTTGCTCTGATCTTAAAACAAAAAAATTGTATTGCCCAACTTTTAATTTCCTTTCCAACGGTGAAAAAATTATGTCTCTATCTCTTCTGGTTCAAAAGTTATGGCCGTTTAAAGTTAGACGTTTTTTTTCTTCAAAACTGCTTTTTTCATGTGTTTCTAAGATGTTCCATAGTCATCCCAAGTACTTTGGACCAGGTTTCTATGTCATTTGAGGATGTTCCATGGTCGTCTCAAGTACTTTGGACCAAGTTTCTATGTCATTGGAACATGTTCCATGGTGGTCCCAAGTACTTTGGACCAAGTTTCTATGTCATTGAAACATGTTTCAAGTGCGTTGGAAACCTCTAACTTTAGATGCCATATACTATCTCCTGCGTTGCTCTGATCTTAAAACAAAAAAATTTGTATTGCCCAACTTTTAATTTCCTTTCCAACGGTGAAAAAATTATGTCTCTATCTCTTCTGGTTCAAAAGTTATGGCCGTTTAAAGTTAGACGTTTTTTTTCTTCAAAACAGCTTTTTTCATGTGTTTCTAAGATGTTCCATAGTCATCCCAAGTACTTTGGACCAGGTTTCTATGTCATTTGAGGATGTTCCATGGTCGTCTCAAGTACTTTGGACCAAGTTTCTATGTCATTGGAACATGTTCCATGGTGGTCCCAAGTACTTTGGACCAAGTTTCTATGTCATTGAAACATGTTTCAAGTGCGTTGGAAACCACTAACTTTAGATGCCATATACTATCTCCTGCGTTGCTCTGATCTTAAAACAAAAAAAAATTGTATTGCCCAACTTTTAATTTCCTTTCCAACGGTGAAAAAATTATGTCTCTCTCTTCTGGTTCAAAAGTTATGGCCGTTTAAAGTTAGACGTTTTTTTTTCTTCCAAACTGCTTTTTTTCATGTGTTTCTAAGATGTTCCATAGGCATCCCAAGTACTTTGGACCAGGTTTCTATGTCATTTGAGGATGTTCCATGGTCGTCTCAAGTACTTTGGACCAAGTTTCTATGTCATTGGAACATGTTCCATGGTGGTCCCAAGTACTTTGGACCAAGTTTCTATGTCATTGAAACATGTTTCAAGTGCGTTGGAAACCTCTAACTTTAGATGCCATATACTATCTCCTGCGTTGCTCTGATCTTAAAACAAAAAAAAATTGTATTGCCCAACTTTTAATTTCCTTTCCAACGGTGAAAAAATTATGTCTCTCTCTTCTGGTTCAAAAGTTATGGCCGTTTAAAGTTAGACTTTTTTTTTCTTCCAAACTGCTTTTTTTCATGTGTTTCTAAGATGTTCCATAGTCATCCCAAGTACTTTGGACAAAGTTTCTATGTCATTTGAGGATGTTCCATGGTCGTCTCAAGTACTTTGGACCAAGTTTCTATGTCATTGGAACATGTTCCATGGTGGTCCCAAGTACTTTGGACCAAGTTTCTATGTCATTGAAACATGTTTCAAGTGCGTTGGAAACCACTAACTTTAGATGCCATATACTATCTCCTGCGTTGCTCTGATCTTAAAACAAAAAAATTTGTATTGCCCAACTTTTAATTTCCTTTCCAACGGTGAAAAAATTATGTCTCTATCTCTTCTGGTTCAAAAGTTATGGCCGTTTAAAGTTAGACGTTTTTTTTTCTTCAAAACAGCTTTTTTTCATGTGTTTCTAAGATGTTCCATAGGCATCCCAAGTACTTTGGACCAGGTTTCTATGTCATTTGAGGATGTTCCATGGTCGTCTCAAGTACTTTGGACCAAGTTTCTATGTCATTGGAACATGTTCCATGGTGGTCCCAAGTACTTTGGACCAAGTTTCTATGTCATTGAAACATGTTTCAAGTGCGTTGGAAACCACTAACTTTAGATGCCATATACTATCTCCTGCGTTGCTCTGATCTTAAAACAAAAAAAATTTGTATTGCCCAACTTTTAATTTCCTTTCCAACGGTGAAAAAATTATGTCTCTATCTCTTCTGGTTCAAAAGTTATGGCCGTTTAAAGTTAGACGTTTTTTTTCTTCAAAACAGCTTTTTTCATGTGTTTCTAAGATGTTCCATAGGCATCCCAAGTACTTTGGACCAGGTTTCTATGTCATTTGAGGATGTTCCATGGTCGTCTCAAGTACTTTGGACCAAGTTTCTATGTCATTGAAACATGTTTCAAGTGCGTTGGAAACCACTAACTTTAGATGCCATATACTATCTCCTGCGTTGCTCTGATCTTAAAACAAAAAAATTTGTATTGCCCAACTTTTAATTTCCTTTCCAACGGTGAAAAAATTATGTCTCTATCTCTTCTGGTTCAAAAGTTATGGCCGTTTAAAGTTAGACGTTTTTTTCTTCCAAACTGCTTTTTTTCATGTGTTTCTAAGATGTTCCATAGTCATCCCAAGTACTTTGGACAAAGTTTCTATGTCATTTGAGGATGTTCCATGGTCGTCTCAAGTACTTTGGACCAAGTTTTTATGTCATTGGAACATGTTTCAAGTGCGTTGGAAACCACTAACTTTAGATGCCATATACTATCTCCTGCGTTGCTCTGATCTTAAACAAAAAAAATTGTATTGCCCAACTTTTAATTTCCTTTCCAACGGTGAAAAAATTATGTCTCTATCTCTTCTGGTTCAAAAGTTATGGCCGTTTAAAGTTAGACGTTTTTTTTTCTTCCAAACTGCTTTTTTCATGTGTTTCTAAGATGTTCCATAGTCATCCCAAGTACTTTGGACCAAGTTTCTATGTCATTGAAACATGTTTCAAGTGCGTTGGAAACCTCTAACTTTAGATGCCATATACTATCTCCTGCGTTGCTCTGATCTTAAAACAAAAACAATTTGTATTGCCCAACTTTTAATTTCCTTTCCAACGGTGAAAAAATTATGTCTCTATCTCTTCTGGTTCAAAAGTTATGGCCGTTTAAAGTTAGACGTTTTTTTTCTTCAAAACAGCTTTTTTCATGTGTTTCTAAGATGTTCCATAGGCATCCCAAGTACTTTGGACCAGGTTTCTATGTCATTTGAGGATGTTCCATGGTCGTCTCAAGTACTTTGGACCAAGTTTCTATGTCATTGGAACATGTTCCATGGTGGTCCCAAGTACTTTGGACCAAGTTTCTATGTCATTGAAACATGTTTCAAGTGCGTTGGAAACCACTAACTTTAGATGCCATATACTATCTCCTGCGTTGCTCTGATCTTAAAACAAAAAAAATTGTATTGCCCAACTTTTAATTTCCTTTCCAACGGTGAAAAAATTATGTCTCTCTCTTCTGGTTCAAAAGTTATGGCCGTTTAAAGTTAGACTTTTTTTTTCTTCCAAACTGCTTTTTTTCATGTGTTTCTAAGATGTTCCATAGTAATCCCAAGTACTTTGGACAAGTTTCTATGTCATTTGAGGATGTTCCATGGTCGTCTCAAGTACTTTGGACCAAGTTTCTATGTCATTGAACATGTTTCAAGTGCGTTGGAAACCACTAACTTTAGATGCCATATACTATCTCCTGCGTTGCTCTGATCTTAAAACAAAAAAATTTGTATTGCCCAACTTTTAATTTCCTTTCCAACGGTGAAAAAATTATGTCTCTATCTCTTCTGGTTCAAAAGTTATGGCCGTTTAAAGTTAGACGTTTTTTTCTTCAAAACAGCTTTTTTCATGTGTTTCTAAGATGTTCCATAGGCATCCCAAGTACTTTGGACCAGGTTTCTATGTCATTTGAGGATGTTCCATGGTCGTCTCAAGTACTTTGGACCAAGTTTCTATGTCATTGGAACATGTTCCATGGTGGTCCCAAGTACTTTGGACCAAGTTTCTATGTCATTGAAACATGTTTCAAGTGCGTTGGAAACCCTAACTTTAGATGCCATATACTATCTCCTGCGTTGCTCTGATCTTAAAACAAAAAAATTTGTATTGCCCAACTTTTAATTTCCTTTCCAACGGTGAAAAAATTATGTCTCTATCTCTTCTGGTTCAAAAGTTATGGCCGTTTAAAGTTAGACGTTTTTTTCTTCAAACAGCTTTTTTCATGTGTTTCTAAGATGTTCCATAGGCATCCCAAGTACTTTGGACCAGGTTTCTATGTCATTTGAGGATGTTCCATGGTCGTCTCAAGTACTTTGGACCAAGTTTCTATGTCATTGGAACATGTTCCATGGTGGTCCCAAGTACTTTGGACCAAGTTTCTATGTCATTGAAACATGTTTCAAGTGCGTTGGAAACCTCTAACTTTAGATGCCATATACTATCTCCTGCGTTGCTCTGATCTTAAAACAAAAAAAAATTGTATTGCCCAACTTTTAATTTCCTTTCCAACGGTGAAAAAATTATGTCTCTATCTCTTCTGGTTCAAAAGTTATGGCCGTTTAAAGTTAGACGTTTTTTTCTTCAAACAGCTTTTTTCATGTGTTTCTAAGATGTTCCATAGGCATCCCAAGTACTTTGGACCAGGTTTCTATGTCATTTGAGGATGTTCCATGGTCGTCTCAAGTACTTTGGACCAAGTTTCTATGTCATTGGAACATGTTCCATGGTGGTCCCAAGTACTTTGGACCAAGTTTCTATGTCATTGAAACATGTTTCAAGTGCGTTGGAAACCACTAACTTTAGATGCCATATACTATCTCCTGCGTTGCTCTGATCTTAAAACAAAAAAAATTGTATTGCCCAACTTTTAATTTCCTTTCCAACGGTGAAAAATTATGTCTCTCTCTTCTGGTTCAAAAGTTATGGCCGTTTAAAGTTAGACTTTTTTTTTCTTCCAAACTGCTTTTTTTCATGTGTTTCTAAGATGTTCCATAGTAATCCCAAGTACTTTGGACAAAGTTTCTATGTCATTTGAGGATGTTCCATGGTCGTCTCAAGTACTTTGGACCAAGTTTCTATGTCATTGAAACATGTTTCAAGTGCGTTGGAAACCACTAACTTTAGATGCCATATACTATCTCCTGCGTTGCTCTGATCTTAAAACAAAAAAATTTGTATTGCCCAACTTTTAATTTCCTTTCCAACGGTGAAAAAATTATGTCTCTATCTCTTCTGGTTCAAAAGTTATGGCCGTTTAAAGTTAGACGTTTTTTTTCTTCAAAACAGCTTTTTTCATGTGTTTCTAAGATGTTCCATAGGCATCCCAAGTACTTTGGACCAGGTTTCTATGTCATTTGAGGATGTTCCATGGTCGTCTCAAGTACTTTGGACCAAGTTTCTATGTCATTGGAACATGTTCCATGGTGGTCCCAAGTACTTTGGACCAAGTTTCTATGTCATTGAAACATGTTTCAAGTGCGTTGGAAACCACTAACTTTAGATGCCATATACTATCTCCTGCGTTGCTCTGATCTTAAAACAAAAAAAATTTGTATTGCCCAACTTTTAATTTCCTTTCCAACGGTGAAAAAATTATGTCTCTATCTCTTCTGGTTCAAAAGTTATGGCCGTTTAAAGTTAGACGTTTTTTTTTCAAAACAGCTTTTTTTCATGTGTTTCTAAGATGTTCCATAGGCATCCCAAGTACTTTGGACCAGGTTTCTATGTCATTTGAGGATGTTCCATGGTCGTCTCAAGTACTTTGGACCAAGTTTCTATGTCATTGGAACATGTTCCATGGTGGTCCCAAGTACTTTGGACCAAGTTTCTATGTCATTGAAACATGTTTCAAGTGCGTTGGAAACCTCTAACTTTAGATGCCATATACTATCTCCTGCGTTGCTCTGATCTTAAAACAAAAAAAAATTGTATTGCCCAACTTTTAATTTCCTTTCCAACGGTGAAAAAATTATGTCTCTATCTCTTCTGGTTCAAAAGTTATGGCCGTTTAAAGTTAGACGTTTTTTTTTCTTCCAAACTGCTTTTTTCATGTGTTTCTAAGATGTTCCATAGTCATCCCAAGTACTTTGGACAAAGTTTCTATGTCATTTGAGGATGTTCCATGGTGGTCCCAAGTACTTTGGACCAAGTTTCTATGTCATTGAAACATGTTTCAAGTGCGTTGGAAACCACTAACTTTAGATGCCATATACTATCTCCTGCGTTGCTCTGATCTTAAAACAAAAAAAATTTGTATTGCCCAACTTTTAATTTCCTTTCCAACGGTGAAAAAATTATGTCTCTATCTCTTCTGGTTCAAAAGTTATGGCCGTTTAAAGTTAGACGTTTTTTTTCTTCCAAACTGCTTTTTTTCATGTGTTTCTAAGATGTTCCATAGTCATCCCAAGTACTTTGGACAAAGTTTCTATGTCATTTGAGGATGTTCCATGGTCGTCTCAAGTACTTGGACCAAGTTTTTATGTCATTGGAACATGTTCCATGGTGGTCCCAAGTACTTTGGACCAAGTTTCTATGTCATTGAAACATGTTTCAAGTGCGTTGGAAACCTCTAACTTTAGATGCCATATACTATCTCCTGCGTTGCTCTGATCTTAAAACAAAAACATTTTGTATTGCCCAACTTTTAATTTCCTTTCCAACGGTGAAAAAATTATGTCTCTATCTCTTCTGGTTCAAAAGTTATGGCCGTTTAAAGTTAGACGTTTTTTTTCTTCAAAACAGCTTTTTTTCATGTGTTTCTAAGATGTTCCATAGCATCCCAAGTACTTTGGACCAGTTTCTATGTCATTTGAGGATGTTCCATGGTCGTCTCAAGTACTTTGGACCAAGTTTCTATGTCATTGGAACATGTTCCATGGTGGTCCCAAGTACTTTGGACCAAGTTTCTATGTCATTGAAACATGTTTCAAGTGCGTTGGAAACCACTAACTTTAGATGCCATATACTATCTCCTGCGTTGCTCTGATCTTAAAACAAAAAAAATTTGTATTGCCCAACTTTTAATTTCCTTTCCAACGGTGAAAAAATTATGTCTCTATCTCTTCTGGTTCAAAAGTTATGGCCGTTTAAAGTTAGACGTTTTTTTTCTTCAAAACAGCTTTTTTTCATGTGTTTCTAAGATGTTCCATAGGCATCCCAAGTACTTTGGACCAGGTTTCTATGTCATTTGAGGATGTTCCATGGTCGTCTCAAGTACTTTGGACCAAGTTTCTATGTCATTGGAACATGTTCCATGGTGGTCCCAAGTACTTTGGACCAAGTTTCTATGTCATTGAAACATGTTTCAAGTGCGTTGGAAACCTCTAACTTTAGATGCCATATACTATCTCCTGCGTTGCTCTGATCTTAAAACAAAAAATGTGTATTGCCCAACTTTTAATTTCCTTTCCAACGGTGAAAAAATTATGTCTCTATCTCTTCTGGTTCAAAAGTTATGGCCGTTTAAAGTTAGACGTTTTTTTTTTCTTCCAAACTGCTTTTTTCATGTGTTTCTAAGATGTTCCATAGTCATCCCAAGTACTTTGGACCAGGTTTCTATGTCATTTGAGGATGTTCCATGGTCGTCCCAAGTACTTTAAAGACACATTGCAATGTGTTTGGAGCATGTTGAAAGTGGTTCCCAGTAGCCCTTGGACAAAGTTCCTAGGTCCTTTGAGGATGTTTTCTGGTCTGTCCAAGTACTTTGGAGACCCTTGCAATGATGTTGGAGCATGTTGTAAAGTGGTCTAGTGTGCTTTGGACAAAGTTTCTATGTCATTTGAGGATGTTCCATGGTCGTCTCAAGTACTTTGGACCAAGTTTCTATGTCATTGGAACATGTTCCATGGTGGTCCCAAGTACTTTGGACCAAGTTTCTATGTCATTGAAACATGTTCCAAGTGCGTTGGAAACCACTAACTGTAGATGCCATATACTATCTCCTGCGTTGCTCTGATCTTAAAACAAAAAAATGTGTATTGCCCAACTTTTAATTTCCTTTCCAACGGTGAAAAAATTATGTCTCTATCTCTTCTGGTTCAAAAGTTATGGCCGTTTAAAGTTAGACGTTTTTTTCTTCCAAACTGCTTTTTTTCATGTGTTTCTAAGATGTTCCATAGTCATCCCAAGTACTTTGGACCAAGTTTCTATGTCATTTGAGGATGTTCCATGGTCGTCTCAAGTACTTTGGACCAAGTTTTTATGTCATTGGAACATGTTTCAAGTGCGTTGGAAACCACTAACTTTAGATGCCATATACTATCTCCTGCGTTGCTCTGATCTTAAAAAAAAACAATTTGTATTGCCCAACTTTTAATTTCCTTTCCAACGGTGAAAAAATTATGTCTCTATCTCTTCTGGTTCAAAAGTTATGGCCGTTTAAAGTTAGACGTTTTTTTCTTCTTCAAACTGCTTTTTTTCATGTGTTTCTAAGAGGTTCCATAGTCATCCCAGTACTTTGGACCAAGTTTCTATGTCATTGAAACATGTTTCAAGTGCGTTGGAAACCCTAACTTTAGATGCCATATACTATCTCCTGCGTTGCTCTGATCTTAAAACAAAAAAATTTGTATTGCCCAACTTTTAATTTCCTTTCCAACGGTGAAAAATTATGTCTCTATCTCTTCTGGTTCAAAAGTTATGGCCGTTTAAGTTAGACGTTTTTTTTCTTCAAAACAGCTTTTTTCATGTGTTTCTAAGATGTTCCATAGGCATCCCAAGTACTTTGGACCAGGTTTCTATGTCATTTGAGGATGTTCCATGGTCGTCTCAAGTACTTTGGACCAAGTTTCTATGTCATTGGAACATGTTCCATGGTGGTCCCAAGTACTTTGGACCAAGTTTCTATGTCATTGAAACATGTTTCAAGTGCGTTGGAAACCACTAACTTTAGATGCCATATACTATCTCCTGCGTTGCTCTGATCTTAAACAAAAAAAATTGTATTGCCCAACTTTTAATTTCCTTTCCAACGGTGAAAAAATTATGTCTCTCTCTTCTGGTTCAAAGTTATGGCCGTTTAAAGTTAGACTTTTTTTTTCTTCCAAACTGCTTTTTTTCATGTGTTTCTAAGATGTTCCATAGTAATCCCAAGTACTTTGGACAAAGTTTCTATGTCATTTGAGGATGTTCCATGGTCGTCTCAAGTACTTTGGACCAAGTTTCTATGTCATTGAAACATGTTTCAAGTGCGTTGGAAACCACTAACTTTAGATGCCATATACTATCTCCTGCGTTGCTCTGATCTTAAAACAAAAAAAATTTGTATTGCCCAACTTTTAATTTCCTTTCCAACGGTGAAAAAATTATGTCTCTATCTCTTCTGGTTCAAAAGTTATGGCCGTTTAAAGTTAGACGTTTTTTTCTTCAAAACTGCTTTTTTCATGTGTTTCTAAGATGTTCCATAGCATCCCAAGTACTTTGGACCAGGTTTCTATGTCATTTGAGGATGTTCCATGGTCGTCTCAAGTACTTTGGACCAAGTTTCTATGTCATTGGAACATGTTCCATGGTGGTCCAAGTACTTTGGACCAAGTTTCTATGTCATTGAAACATGTTTCAAGTGCGTTGGAAACCACTAACTTTAGATGCCATATACTATCTCCTGCGTTGCTCTGATCTTAAAACAAAAAAATTTGTATTGCCCAACTTTTAATTTCCTTTCCAACGGTGAAAAAATATGTCTCTATCTCTTCTGGTTCAAAAGTTATGGCCGTTTAAAGTTAGACGTTTTTTTTCTTCAAAACAGCTTTTTTCATGTGTTTCTAAGATGTTCCATAGGCATCCCAAGTACTTTGGACCAGTTTCTATGTCATTTGAGGATTTCCATGGTCGTCTCAAGTACTTGGACCAAGTTTCTATGTCATTGGAACATGTTCCATGGTGGTCCCAAGTACTTTGGACCAAGTTTCTATGTCATTGAAACATGTTTCAAGTGCGTTGGAAACCTCTAACTTTAGATGCCATATACTATCTCCTGCGTTGCTCTGATCTTAAAACAAAAAAAAATTGTATTGCCCAACTTTTAATTTCCTTTCCAACGGTGAAAAAATTATGTCTCTATCTCTTCTGGTTCAAAAGTTATGGCCGTTTAAAGTTAGACGTTTTTTTTTTCTTCCAAACTGCTTTTTTTCATGTGTTTCTAAGATGTTCCATAGTCATCCCAAGTACTTTGGACAAAGTTTCTATGTCATTTGAGGATGTTCCATGGTGGTCCCAAGTACTTTGGACCAAGTTTCTATGTCATTGAAACATGTTCCAAGTGCGTTGGAAACCACTAACTTTAGATGCCATATACTATCTCCTGCGTTGCTCTGATCTTAAAACAAAAAAAAATTTGTATTGCCTCACTTTTAATTTCCTTTCCAACGGTGAAAAAATTATGTCTCTATCTCTTCTGGTTCAAAAGTTATGGCCGTTTAAAGTTAGACGTTTTTTTTCTTCAAACTGCTTTTTTCATGTGTTTCTAAGATGTTCCATAGTCATCCCAAGTACTTTGGACCAGGTTTCTATGTCATTTGAGGATGTTCCATGGTCGTCTCAAGTACTTTGGACCAAGTTTCTATGTCATTGGAACATGTCCATGGTGGTCCCAAGTACTTTGGACCAAGTTTCTATGTCATTGAAACATGTTTCAAGTGCGTTGGAAACCTCTAACTTTAGATGCCATATACTATCTCCTGCGTTGCTCTGATCTTAAAACAAAAAAAATTGTATTGCCCAACTTTTAATTTCCTTTCCAACGGTGAAAAATTATGTCTCTATCTCTTCTGGTTCAAAAGTTATGGCCGTTTAAAGTTAGACGTTTTTTTTCTTCAAACAGCTTTTTTTCATGTGTTTCTAAGATTCCATAGGCATCCCAAGTACTTTGGACCAGGTTTCTATGTCATTTGAGGATGTTCCATGGTCGTCTCAAGTACTTTGGACCAAGTTTCTATGTCATTGGAACATGTTCCATGGTGGTCCCAAGTACTTTGGACCAAGTTTCTATGTCATTGAAACATGTTTCAAGTGCGTTGGAAACCACTAACTTTAGATGCCATATACTATCTCCTGCGTTGCTCTGATCTTAAAACAAAAAAAAATTGTATTGCCCAACTTTTAATTTCCTTTCCAACGGTGAAAAAATTATGTCTCTCTCTTCTGGTTCAAAAGTTATGGCCGTTTAAAGTTAGACTTTTTTTTTTCTTCCAAACTGCTTTTTTTCATGTGTTTCTAAGATGTTCCATAGTCATCCCAAGTACTTTGGACAAAGTTTTCTATGTCATTTGAGGATGTTCCATGGTCGTCTCAAGTACTTTGGACCAGTTTCTATGTCATTGAAACATGTTTCAAGTGCGTTGGAACCACTAACTTAGATGCCATATACTATCTCCTGCGTTGCTCTGATCTTAAAACAAAAAAAATTTGTATTGCCCAACTTTTAATTTCCTTTCCAACGGTGAAAAAATTGTCTCTATCTCTTCTGGTTCAAAAGTTATGGCCGTTTAAAGTTAGACGTTTTTTTTCTTCAAAACAGCTTTTTTCATGTGTTTCTAAGATGTTCCATAGCATCCCAAGTACTTTGGACCAGGTTTCTATGTCATTTGAGGATGTTCCATGGTCGTCTCAAGTACTTTGGACCAAGTTTCTATGTCATTGGAACATGTTCCATGGTGGTCCCAAGTACTTTGGACCAAGTTTCTATGTCATTGAAACATGTTTCAAGTGCGTTGGAAACCACTAACTTTAGATGCCATATACTATCTCCTGCGTTGCTCTGATCTTAAAACAAAAAAATTTGTATTGCCCAACTTTTAATTTCCTTTCCAACGGTGAAAAAATTATGTCTCTATCTCTTCTGGTTCAAAAGTTATGGCCGTTTAAAGTTAGACGTTTTTTTCTTCAAAACAGCTTTTTTCATGTGTTTCTAAGATGTTCCATAGCATCCCAAGTACTTTGGACAGGCAGGTTTCTATGTCATTTGAGGATGTTCCATGGTCGTCTCAAGTACTTTGGACCAAGTTTCTATGTCATTGGAACATGTTCCATGGTGGTCCCAAGTACTTTGGACCAAGTTTCTATGTCATTGAAACATGTTTCAAGTGCGTTGGAAACCTCTAACTTTAGATGCATATACTATCTCCTGCGTTGCTCTGATCTTAAAACAAAAAAAATTTGTATTGCCCAACTTTTAATTTCCTTTCCAACGGTGAAAAAATTATGTCTCTATCTCTTCTGGTTCAAAAGTTATGGCCGTTTAAAGTTAGACGTTTTTTTTTTTCTTCCAAACAGCTTTTTTTCATGTGTTTCTAAGATGTTCCATAGTCATCCCAAGTACTTTGGACAAGTTTCTATGTCATTTGAGGATGTTCCATGGTCGTCCCAAGTACTTTGGACCAGTTTCTATGTCATTGAAACATGTTTCAAGTGCGTTGGAAACCACTAACTTTAGATGCCATATACTATCTCCTGCGTTGCTCTGATCTTAAACAAAAAAAAATTGTATTGCCCAACTTTTAATTTCCTTTCCAACGGTGAAAAAATTATGTCTCTATCTCTTCTGGTTCAAAAGTTATGGCCGTTTAAAGTTAGACGTTTTTTTCTTCCAAACTGCTTTTTTTCATGTGTTTCTAAGATGTTCCATAGTCATCCCAAGTACTTTGGACAAAGTTTCTATGTCATTTGAGGATGTTCCATGGTCGTCTCAAGTACTTTGGACCATTTTCTATGTCATTGGAACATGTTCCATGTGGTCCCAAGTACTTTGGACCAAGTTTCTATGTCATTGAAACATGTTTCAAGTGCGTTGGAAACCTCTAACTTTAGATGCCATATACTATCTCCTGCGTTGCTCTGATCTTAAAACAAAAACATTTTGTATTGCCCAACTTTTAATTTCCTTTCCAACGGTGAAAAAATTATGTCTCTATCTCTTCTGGTTCAAAAGTTATGGCCGTTTAAAGTTAGACGTTTTTTTTCTTCAAACAGCTTTTTTCATGTGTTTCTAAGATGTTCCATAGGCATCCCAAGTACTTTGGACCAGTTTCTATGTCATTTGAGGATGTTCCATGGTCGTCTCAAGTACTTTGGACCAAGTTTCTATGTCATTGGAACATGTTCCATGGTGGTCCCAAGTACTTTGGAGACACTTGCAATGATGTTGAAGCATGTTTCAAGTGCGTTGGAAACCTCTAACTTTAGATGCCATATACTATCTCCTGCGTTGCTCTGATCTTAAAACAAAAAATTTGTATTGCCCAACTTTTAATTTCCTTTCCAACGGTGAAAAAATTATGTCTCTATCTCTTCTGTTCAAAAGTTATGGCCGTTTAAGTTAGACGTTTTTTTTCTTCAAACAGCTTTTTTCATGTGTTTCTAAGATGTTCCATAGGCATCCCAAGTACTTTGGACCAGTTTCTATGTCATTTGAGGATGTTCCATGGTCGTCTCAAGTACTTTGGACCAAGTTTCTATGTCATTGGAACATGTTCCATGGTGGTCCCAAGTACTTTGGACCAAGTTTCTATGTCATTGAAACATGTTTCAAGTGCGTTGGAAACCTCTACTTTAGATGCCATATACTATCTCCTGCGTGCTCTGATCTTAAAACAAAAAAATTTGTATTGCCCAACTTTTAATTTCCTTTCCAACGGTGAAAAATTATGTCTCTATCTCTTCTGGTTCAAAAGTTATGGCCGTTTAAAGTTAGACGTTTTTTTTTTCTTCCAACTGCTTTTTTCATGTGTTTCTAAGATGTTCCATAGTCTCCCAAGTACTTTGGACCAGGTTTCTATGTCATTTGAGGATGTTCCATGGTCGTC